>NW_027640387.1:0-205470 GCF_949752795.1 Hyperoodon ampullatus | reverse complement strand
ACAATCTTTTTCTGTGTGACATATTTCACTTAGAATCATCGTACCTGAATCCACCCATTTTGCTGCTACTGGTCTTATGAGATTGATTTCATGGCTGAGGGATATTCCATCGTATGTAAGTACCACAATTTTTTGAACCATTTTCATATTTCCTGGGATATTTAAGTTGTACCCAAGTTGAAGTCCTTATAAGCAGTGCAGCCCTAAATTTTTGGGTGGCTCTGTCTTATTGATTTTCAGTTTTCCCAAGGTATATTCCCTAGACTGGAAGTGCGCTTGGCTCTGTAGCTCTGTTCTTTACTTGTTTTAGGGAACACAATGCACTCCTCCAGAGAGGCAGTTGGCAATTTACATCCCGCCCATCAGCATAACAAGGCTCCCTGTTCTCCAGGGCCTGTCTTGCCTTTCTGGTTTTTACACATTTTGTGGATGTCCCTTTTGACCGGTGGGAAGTGATACTTCTTTGTAGTGCAGATTTGCATTGCCCGCTTGCTTGCTTGGCCAAAAAGGGCGTATGCGTTTTCTCCTGAATATATTCAGGAGAAAACGCATACGCCCTTTTTGGCCAAGTGCATCATTGTCGAAGTTGTGCCCCTCTTCCTGTGCTTTAAAGGCGATTCCAACGTACTTCTTGAAATCTGTTTCCTGATATTCTGCCTCGCTTTCAAGTCCGCCTCGTTGCCTTCCCTCAACAGATTTTTGGACGATAGTTGTCCTTTATTACTCGGCCAGTTTGTGAATTGCTGTGCCCCTGAGCTCCATTTTTCAACTCGTTTTAGGTGAGCTGACCGCAAGTCCAAAATTTTGGTTCAGGACCTATACTGGTTCCCGGTGGGGGGCTGAGACTTTGGTTAATTCTTCTTCCTGCCGGGAAATTACAGTGATATGTGCCCGTCCAAATGCCTAACAGCTTCTCTCTCATTGGTTCTCCCTCTTCCCTTTCATCCTCTGCCAAATTGGCAACCTGTGCGAAACAGGAGGTTAAAGGGGCTGTCTCTCCAGGTTGGGTGGTTGATAGTAAAGCAGATGGAAAGTCAAACCGGAGCACCAGGAGAGGGACTATTCGTTGAGTTTTAGAAACCATTCGTATTCAGAGTGTGTCCGTTCTCTAGGTTTCCTGTACATGATATAACTGTAGTAATATTCCCTTCAACCTGGAGAGTTGGGACCCATGGAATGTGTGCCATGCATTATTGCTTTAAAGGGTCTGCATTTGCTCACCCAATCTCACCAATTCTCTCAGTCCCAAGTGTCCAGCCTTATGCCACATCCAGCTGTCATTGTAGATAGGGTCATTTCAGGTTTCATCAGAGACCCTGAAGGAATTGTAAAGAATTTCCCAGTTTTTTTGTTTTATTTTTGAAATTCCTTTTTATAGTGGGTTTGAGCTGATTCTCGCTGCCATATTTATGCCATTCTAGACACACTTGATTCCCTAACGGAGACATATCAATACATAGGTTTTAAGATTCTTACTAGTCAGATATATTCCTCTGCGGGAAATATGGGGTTTTGAGTCCCTTTCACTGAGGAACGTGTAGGTCTTGTCTATTCCATAGTTGGTTTTTGGAACGGTACCTGTGCTTATATCAAACTCTGATTTTATGCATCACCCCACCACTCCTTCCCCCTTAAGCAGGCATAAGAGTGTTTTCTAAATGTGAGACACTGTTCTCTTTCCTAACTCAGTTCAAGTGTAGCCAAGTTTACAGGATCTTCATAAGTGATATCTTATGATAAGTTTGTTTTTCTGTGTGACTTATTTCACTTAGAATCATCGTACCTGAATCCACCCATTTGGCTGCTACTGGTCTTAGGACATTGATTTCATGGCTGAGGGATATTCCATCGTACGTAAGTACCACAATTTTTTGAACCATTTTTATATTTCCTGGGATATTTAAGGTGTACCCAAGTTGAGGTCCTTGTAAGCAGTGCAGCCCTAAATTTTGGGGTGGCTCTGTCTTATTGATTTTCAGTTTTCCCAAAGTATATTCCCTACACTGGAAGTGCCCTTGGCTCTGTAGCTCTGTTCTTTACTTGTTTTAGGGAACACAATGTACTCCTACAGGGAGGCAGTTGGCAGTTTACATCCCGCCCATCAGCATAACAAGGCTCCCTGTTCTCCAGGGCCTGTCTTGCCTTTCTGGTTTTTACACATTTTGTGGATGTCCCTTTTGACCGGTGGAAAGTGATACTTCTTTGTAGTGCAGATTTGCATTGCCCGCTTGCTTGCTTGGCCAAAAAGGGCGTATGCGTTTTCTCCTGAATATATTCAGGAGAAAACGCATACGCCCTTTTTGGCCAAGTGCATCATTGTCGAAGTTGTGCCCCTCTTCCTGTGCTTTAAAGGCGATTCCAATGTACCTCTTGAAATCTGTTTCCTGCTATTCTGCCTCGCTTTCAAGTCCGCCTCATTGCCTTCCCTCAACAGATTTTTGGACGATAGTTGTCCTTTATTACTCGGCCAGTTTGTGAATTGCTGTGCCCCTGAGCTCCATTTTTCAACTCGCTTTAGGTGAGCTGACCGCAAGTCCAAAATTTTGGTTCAGGACCTATACTGGTTCCCGGTGGGGGGCTGAGACTTTGGTTAATTCTTCTTCCTGCCGGGAAATTACAGTGATATGTGCCCGTCCAAATGCCTAACAGCTACTCTCTCATTGGTTCTCCCTCTTCCCTTTCATCCTCGGCCAAATTGGCAACCTGTGTGAAACAGGAGGTTAAAGGGGCTGTCTCTCCAAGTTCGGTGGTTGATAGTAAAGCAGATGGAAAGTCAAACCGGAGCACCAGGAGAGGGACTATTCGTTGAGTTTTAGAAACCTTTCGTATTCAGAGTGTGTCCGTTCTCTAGGTTTCCTGTACATGTTATAACTGTAGTAATATTCCCTTCAACCTGGAGAGTTGGGACCCATGGAATGTGTGCCATGAATTATTGCTTTAAATGGTCTGCATTTGTTCACCAAATCTCACCAATTCTCTCAGTCCCAAGTGTCCAGCCTTATGCCACAACCAGCTGTCGTTGTAGATAGGGTCATTCCTGGTTTCATCAGAGACCCTGAAGGAATTGTAAAGAATTTCCCAGTTTTTTTGTTTTTTTTTGAAATTCCTTTTTATAGTGGGTTTGACCTGATTCTCGCTGCCATGTTTATGCCAGTCTAGACACACTTGATTCCCTTACGGAGACATATCAATACATAGGTTTTAAGATTCTTACTAGTCAGATATATTCCTCTGCGGGAAATATGGGGTTTTGAGTCCCTTTCACTGAGGAAGGTGTAGGTCTTGTCTATTCCATAGTTGGTTTTTGAAATGGTACCTGTGCTTATATCAAACTCTGGTTTTATGCATCACCCCACCTTTCCTTCCCCCTTAAGCAGGCATAAGAGTATTTTCTAAATGTGAGACACTTTTCTCTTTCCTAACTCAGTTCAAGTGTAGCCATGTTTACAGGATCTTCATAAGTGATACCTTATGATAAGTTTCTTTTTCTGTGTGACTTCTTTCACTTAGAATCATCGTACCTGAATCCACCCATTTTGCTGCTACTGGTCTTATGACATTGATTTCATGGCTGAGGGATATTCCATCGTATGTAAGTACCACAATTTTTTGAACCATTTTCATATTTCCTGGGATATTTAAGTTGTACCCAAGTGGAAGTCCTTATAAGCAGTGCAGCCCTAAATTTTGGGGTGGGTCTGTCTTATTGATTTTCAGTTTTCCCAAGGTATATTCCCTAGACTGGAAGTGCCCTTGGCTCTGTAGCTCTGTTCTTTACTTGTTTTAGGGAACACAATGCACTCCTCCAGAGAGGCAGTTGGCAATTTACATCCCGCCCATCAGCATAACAAGGCTCCCTGTTCTCCAGGGCCTGTCTTGCCTTTCTGGTTTTTACACATTTTGTGGATGTCCCTTTTGACCGGTGGGAATTGATACTTCTTTGTAGTGCAGATTTGCATTGCCCGCTTGCTTGCTTGGCCAACAAGGGCGTATGCGTTTTCTCCTGAATATATTCAGGAGAAAACGCATACGCACTTGTTGGCCAAGTGCATCATTGTCGAAGTTGTGCCCCTCTTCCTGTGCTTTAAAGGCGATTCCAACGTACCTCTTGAAATCTGTTTCCTGCTATTCTGCCTCGCTTTCAAGTCCGCCTCGTTGCCTTCCCTCAACAGATTTTTGGACGATAGTTGTCCTTTATTACTCGGCCAGTTTGTGAATTGCTGTGCCCCTGAGCTCCATTTTTCAACTCGTTTTTGGTGAGCTGACCGCAAGTCCAAAATTTTGGTTCAGGACCTATACTGGTTCCCGGTGGGTGGCTGAGACTTTGGTTAATTCTTCTTCCTGCCGGGAAATTACAGTGATATGTGCCCGTCCAAATGCCTAACAGCTACTCTCTCATTGGTTCTCCCTCTTCCCTTTCATCCTCTGCCAAATTGGAAACCTGTGCGAACCAGGAGGTTAAAGGGGCTGTCTCTCCAAGTTGGGAGGTTGATAATAAAGCAGATGGAAAGTCAAACCGGAGCACCAGGAGAGGGACTATTAGTTGAGTTTTAGAAACATTTCGTATTCACAGTGTGTCCGTTCTCTAGGATTCCTGTACATGTTATATCTGTAGTAATATTCCCTTCAACCTGGAGAGTTGGGACCCATGGAATGTGTGCCATGCATTATTGCTTTAAAGGGTCTGCATTTGCTCACCCAATCTCACCAATCCTCTTAGTCCCAAGTGTCCAACCTTATGCCACATCCAGCTGTCATTGTAGATAGGGTCATTCCAGGTTTCATCAGAGACCCTGAAGGAATTTTAAAGAATTTCCCAGTTTTTTTGTTTTATTTTTGAAATTCCTTTTTATAGTGGGTTTGAGCTGATTCTCGCTGCCATATTTATGCCATTCTAGACACACTTGATTCCCTAACGGAGACATATCAATACATAGGTTTTAAGATTCTTACTAGTCAGATATATTCCTCTGCGGGAAATATGGGGTTTTGAGTCCCTTTCACTGAGGAACGTGTAGGTCTTGTCTATTCCATAGTTGGTTTTTGGACGGTACCTGTGCTTATATCAAACTCTGGTTTTATGCATCACCCCACCTCTCCTTCCCCCTTAAGCAGGCATAAGAGTGTTTTCTAAATGTGAGACACTGTTCTCTTTCCTAACTCAGTTCAAGTGTAGCCATGTTTACAGGATCTTCATAAGTGATATCTTATGATAAGTTTCTTTTTCTCTGTGACTTATTTCACTTAGAATCATCGTACCTGAATCCACCCATTTTGCTGCTACTGGTCTTATGACATTGATTTCATGGCTGAGGGATATTCCATCGTACGTAAGTACCACAATTTTTTGAACCATTTTTATATTTCCTTGGATATTTAAGGTGTACCCAAGTTGAGGTCCTTGTAAGCAGTGCAGCCCTAAATTTTGGGGTGGCTCTGTCTTATTGATCTTCAGTTTTCCCAAGGTATATTCCCTAGACTGGAAGTGGCCTTGGCTCTGTAGCTCTGTTGTTTACTTGTTTTAGGGAACACAATGCACTCCTCCAGAGAGGCAGTTGGCAATTTACATCCCGCCCATCAGCATAACAAGGCTCCCTGTTCTCCAGGGCCTGTCTTGCCTTTCTGGTTTTTAAACATTTTGTGGATGTCCCATTTGACCGGTGGGAAGTGATACTTCTTTGTAGTGCAGATTTGCATTGCCCGCTTGCTTGCTTGGCCAAAAAGGGCGTATGCGTTTTCTCCTGAATATATTCAGGAGAAAACGCATACGCCCTTTTTGGCCAAGTGCATCATTGTCGAAGTTGTGCCCCTCTTCCTGTGCTTTAAAGGCGATTCCAACGTACCTCTTGAAATCTGTTTCCTGCTATTCTGCCTCGCTTTCAAGTCCGCCTCGTTGCCTTCCCTCAACAGATTTTTGGACGATAGTTGTCCTTTATTACTCGGCCAGTTTGTGAATTGCTGTGCCCCTGAGCTCCATTTTTCAACTCGTTTTTGGTGAGCTGACCGCAAGTCCAAAATTTTGGTTCAGGAACTATACTGGTTCCCGGTGGGGGGCTGAGACTTTGGTTAATTCTTCTTTCTGCCAGGAAATTACAGTGATATGTGCCCGTCCAAATGCCTATCAGCTACTCTCTCATTGGTTCTCCCTCTTCCCTTTCATCCTGTGCCAAATTGGCAACCTGTGCGAACCAGGAGGTTAAAGGGGCTGTCTCTCCAAGTTGGGAGGTTGATAGTAAAGCAGATGAAAAGTCAAACCGGAACACCAGGAGAGGGACTATTCGTTGAGTTTTAGAAACCTTTCGTATTCACAGTGTGTCCGTTCTCTAGGATTACCGTACATGTTATAACTGTAGTAATATTCCCTTCAACCTGCAGAGTTGGGACCCATGGAATGTGTGCCATGCATTATTGCTTTAAAGGGCCTGCATTTGCTCACCCAATCTCACCAATCCTCTCAGTCCCAAGTGTCCAACCTTATGCCACATCCAGCTGTCATTGTAGATAGGGTCATTCCAGGTTTCTTCAGAGACCCTGAAGGAATTTTAAAGAATTTCCCAGTTTTTTTGTTTTATTTTTGAAATTCCTTTTTATAGTGGGTTTGAGCTGATTCTCGCTGCCATATTTATGCCAGTCTAGACACACTTGATTCCCTTATGGAGACATATCAATACATAGGTTTTAAGATTCTTACTAGTCAGATATATTCCTCTGCGGGAAATATGGGGTTTTGAGTCCCTTTCACTGAGGAAGGTGTAGGTCTTGTCTATTCCATAGTTGGTTTTTGGAACGGTACCTGTGCTTATATCAAGCTCTGGTTTTATGCATCACTCCACCTCTCCTTCCCCCTTAAGCAGGCATAAGAGTGTTTTCTAAATGTGAGACACTCTTCTCTTTCCTAACTCAGTTCAAGTGTTGCCATGTTTACAGGATCTTCATAAGTGACATCTTATGATAAGTTTCTTCTTCTGTGTGACTTATTTCACTTAGAATCATCGTACCTGAATCCACCCATTTTGCTGCTACTGGTCTTATGACATTGATTTCATGGCTGAGGGATATTCCATCGTACGTAAGTACCACAATTTTTTGAACCATTTTTATATTTCCTGGGATATTTAAGGTGTACCCAAGTTGAGGTCCTTGTAAGCAGTGCAGCCCTTAATTTTGGGGTGTCTGTGTCTTTTTGATTTTCAGTTTTCCCAAGGTATATTCCCTAGACTGGAAGTGCCCTTGGCTCTGTAGCTCTGTTCTTTACTTGTTTTAGGGAACACAATGCACTCCTCCAGAGAGGCAGTTGGCAATTTACATCCCGCCCATCAGCATAACAATGCTCCCTGTTCTCCAGGGCCTGTCTTGCCTTTCTGGTTTTTACACATTTTGTGGATGTCCCTTTTGACCGGTGGGAAGTGATACTTCTTTGTAGTGCAAATTTGCATTGCCCGCTTGCTTGCTTGGCCAAAAAGGGCGTATGCGTTTTCTCCTGAATATATTCAGGAGAAAACGCATACACCCTTTTTGGCCAAGTGCATCATTGTCGAAGTTGTGCCCCTCTTCCTGTGCTTTAAAGGCGATTCCAACGTACCTCTTGAAATCTGTTTCGTGCTATTCTGCCTCGCTTTCAAGTCTGCCTCGTTGCCTTCCCTCAACAGATTTTTGGACGATAGTTGTCCTTTATTACTCGGCCAGTTTGTGAATTGCTGTGCCCCTGAGCTCCATTTTTCAACTCGTTTTAGGTGAGCTGACCGCAAGTCCAAAATTTTGGTTCAGGAACTATACTGATTCCAGTTGGGGTGCTGAGACTTTGGTTAATTCTTCTTCCTGCCGGGAAATTACAGTGATATGTGCCCGTCCAAATGCCTAACAGCTACTCTCTCATTGGTTCTCCCTCTTCCCTTTCATCCTCTGCCAAATTGGCAACCTGTGCGAACCAGGAGGTTAAAGGGGCTGTCTCTCCAAGTTGGGAGGTTGATAGTAAAGCAGATGGAAAGTCAAACCGGAGCACCAGGAGAGGGACTATTCGTTGAGTTTTAGAAACCTTTCGTATTCACAGTGTGTCCGTTCTCTAGGTTTCCCGTACATGTTATAACTGTAGTAATATTCCCTTCAACCTGGATAGTTGGGGCCCATGGAATGGGTGCCATGCATTATTGCTTTAAAGGGTCTGCATTTGTTCACCCAATCTCACCAATCCTCTCAGTCCCAAGTGTCCAGCCTTATGCCACATCCAGCTGTCGTTGTAGATAGGGTCATTCCAGGTTTCATCAGAGACCCTGAAGTAATTGTAAAGAATTTCCCAGTTTTTTGGTTTTGTTTTTGAAATTCCTTTTTATAGTGGGTTTGAGCTGATTCTCGCTGCCATGTTTATGCCAGTCTAGACACACTTGATTCCCTTACGGAGACATATCAATACATAGGTTTTAAGATTCTTACTAGTCAGATATATTCCTCTGCGGCAAATATGGGGTTTTGAGTCCCTTTCACTGAGGAAGGTGTAGGTCTTGTCTATTCCATAGTTGGTTTTTGGAATGGTACCTGTGCTTATATCAAACTCTGGTTTTATGCCTCACCCCACCTCTCCTACCCCCTTAAGCAGGCATAAGAGTGTTTTCTAAATGTGAGACACTGTTCTCTTTCCTAACTCAGTTCAAGTGTAGCCATGTTTACAGGATCTTCATAAGTGATATCTTATGATAAGTTTCTTTTTCTCTGTGACTTATTTCACTTAGAATCATCGTACCTGAATCCACCCATTTTGCTGCTACTGGTCTTATGACATTGATTTCATGGCTGAGGGATATTCCATCGTTCGTAAGTACCACAATTTTTTGAACCATTTTTATATTTCCTGGGATATTTAAGGTGTACCCAAGTTGAGGTCCTTGTAAGCAGTGCAGCCCTAAATTTTGGGGTGGCTCTGTCTTATTGATCTTCAGTTTTCCCAAGGTATATTCCCTAGACTGGAAGTGCCCTTGGCTCTGTAGCTCTGTTGTTTACTTGTTTTAGGGAACAGAATGCACTCCTCCAGAGAGGCAGTTGGCAATTTACATCCCGCCCATCAGCATAACAAGGCTCCCTGTTCTCCAGGGCCTGTCTTGCCTTTCTGGTTTTTACACATTTTGTGGATGTCCCTTTTGACCGGTGGGAAGTGATACTTCTTTGTAGTGCAGATTTGCATTGCCCGCTTGCTTGCTTGGCCAAAAAGGGCGTATGCGTTTTCTCCTGAATATATTCAGGAGAAAACGCATACGCCCTTTTTGGCCAAGTGCATCATTGTCGAAGTTGTGCCCCTCTTCCTGTGCTTTAAAGGTGATTCCAACGTACCTCTTGAAATCTGTTTCCTGCTATTCTGCCTCGCTTTCAAGTCCGCCTCGTTGCCTTCCCTCAACAGATTTTTGGACGATAGTTGTCCTTTATTACTCGGCCAGTTTGTGAATTGCTGTGCCCCTGAGCTCCATTTTTCAACTCGTTTTTGGTGAGCTGACCGCAAGTCCAAAATTTTGGTTCAGGAACTATACTGGTTCCCGGTGGGTGTCTGAGACTTTCGTTAATTCTTCTTCCTGCCGGGAAATTACAGTGATATGTGCCCGTCCAAATGCCTAACAGCTACTCTCTCATTGGTTCTCCCTCTTCCCTTTCATCCTCTGCCAAATTGGCAACCTGTGCGAACCAGGAGGTTAAAGGGGCTGTCTCTCCAAGTTGGGAGGTTGATAGTAAAGCAGATGGAAAGTCAAACCGGAGCACCAGGAGAGGGACTATTCGTTGAGTTTTAGAAACCTTTCGTATTCACAGTGTGTCCGTTCTCTAGGTTTCCCGTACATGTTATAACTGTAGTAATATTCCCTTCAACCAGGATAGTTGGGGCCCATGGAATGGGTGCCATGCATTATTGCTTTAAAGGGTCTGCATTTGTTCACCCAATCTCACCAATCCTCTCAGTCCCAAGTGTCCAGCCTTATGCCACATCCAGCTGTCGTTGTAGATAGGGTCATTCCAGGTTTCATCAGAGACCCTGAAGTAATTGTAAAGAATTTCCCAGTTTTTTTGTTTTGTTTTTGAAATTCCTTTTTATAGTGGGTTTGAGCTGATTCTCGCTGCCATGTTTATGCCAGTCTAGACACACTTGATTCCCTTACGGAGACATATCAATACATAGGTTTTAAGATTCTTACTAGTCAGATATATTCCTCTGCGGCAAATATGGGGTTTTGAGTCCCTTTCACTGAGGAAGGTGTAGGTCTTGTCTATTCCATAGTTGGTTTTTGGAATGGTACCTGTGCTTATATCAAACTCTGGTTTTATGCCTCACCCCACCTCTCCTTCCCCCTTAAGCAGGCATAAGAGTGTTTTCTAAATGTGAGACACTGTTCTCTTTCCTAACTCAGTTCAAGTGTAGCCATGTTTACAGGATCTTCATAAGTGATATCTTATGATAAGTTTCTTTTACTCTGTGACTTATTTCACTTAGAATCATCGTACCTGAATCCACCCATTTTGCTGCTACTGGTCTTATGACATTGATTTCATGGCTGAGGGATATTCCATCGTACGTAAGTACCACAATTTTTTGAACCATTTTTATATTTCCTGGGATATTTAAGGTGTACCCAAGTTGAGGTCCTTGTAAGCAGTGCAGCCCTAAATTTTGGGGTGGCTCTGTCTTATTGATCTTCAGTTTTCCCAAGGTATATTCCCTAGACTGGAAGTGCCCTTGGCTCTGTAGCTCTGTTGTTTACTTGTTTTAGGGAACACAATGCACTCTTCCAGAGAGGCAGTTGGCAATTTACATGCCGCCCATCAGCATAACAAGGCTCCCTGTTCTCCAGGGCCTGTCTTGCCTTTCTGGTTTTTACACATTTTGTGGATGTCCCTTTTGACCGGTGGGAAGTGATACTTCTTTGTAGTGCAGATTTGCATTGCCCGCTTGCTTGCTTGGCCAAAAAGGGCGTATGCGTTTTCTCCTGAATATATTCAGGAGAAAACGCATACGCCCTTTTTGGCCAAGTGCATCATTGTCGAAGTTGTGCCCCTCTTCCTGTGCTTTAAAGGCGATTCCAACGTACCTCTTGAAATCTGTTTCCTGCTATTCTGCCTCGCTTTCAAGTCCGCCTCGTTGCCTTCCCTCAACAGATTTTTGGACGATAGTTGTCCTTTATTACTCGGCCAGTTTGTGAATTGCTGTGCACATGAGCTCCATTTTTCAACTCGTTTTTGGTGAGCTGACCGCAAGTCCAAAATTTTGGTTCAGGACCTATACTGGTTCCCGGTGGGGGGCTGAGACTTTGGTTAATTCTTCTTTCTGCCGGGAAATTACAGTGATATGTGCCCGTCCAAATGCCTATCAGCTACTCTCTCATTGGTTCTCCCTCTTCCCTTTCATCCTGTGCCAAATTGGCAACCTGTGCGAACCAGGAGGTTAAAGGGGCTGTCTCTCCAAGTTGGGAGGTTGATAGTAAAGCAGATGGAAAGTCAAACCGGAACACCAGGAGAGGGACTATTCGTTGAGTTTTAGAAACCTTTCGTATTCACAGTGTGTCCGTTCTCTACGATTACCGTACATGTTATAACTGTAGTAATATTCCCTTCAACCTGCAGAGTTGGGACCCATGGAATGTGTGCCATGCATTATTGCTTTAAAGGGCCTGCATTTGCTCACCCAATCTCACCAATCCTCTCAGTCCCAAGTGTCCAACCTTATGCCACATCCAGCTGTCATTGTAGATAGGGTCATTCCAGGTTTCATCAGAGACCCTGAAGGAATTTTAAAGAATTTCCCAGTTTTTTTGTTTTATTTTTGAAATTCCTTTTTATAGTGGGTTTGAGCTGATTCTCGCTGCCATATTTATGCCAGTCTAGACACACTTGATTCCCTTATGGAGACATATCAATACATAGGTTTTAAGATTCTTACTAGTCAGATATATTCCTCTGCGGGAAATATGGGGTTTTGAGTCCCTTTCACTGAGGAAGGTGTAGGTCTTGTCTATTCCATAGTTGGTTTTTGGAACGGTACCTGTGCTTATATCAAGCTCTGGTTTTATGCATCACCCCACCTCTCCTTCCCCCTTAAGCAGGCATAAGAGTGTTTTCTAAATGTGAGACACTGTTCTCTTTCCTAACTCAGTACAAGTGTAGCCATGTTTACAGGATCTTCATAAGTGACATCTTATGATAAGTTTCTTCTTCTGTGTGACTTATTTCACTTAGAATCATCGTACCTGAATCCACCCATTTTGCTGCTACTGGTCTTATGACATTGATTTCATGGCTGAGGGATATTCCATCGTACGTAAGTACCACAATTTTTTGAACCATTTTTATATTTCCTGGGATATTTAAGGTGTACCCAAGTTGAGGTCCTTGTAAGCAGTGCAGCCCTAAATTTTGGGGTGGCTGTGTCTTTTTGATTTTCAGTTTTCCCAAGGTATATTCCCTAGACTGGAAGTGCCCTTGGCTCTGTAGCTCTGTTCTTTACTTGTTTTAGGGAACACAATGCACTCCTCCAGAGAGGCAGTTGGCAATTTACATCCCGCCCATCAGCATAACAATGCTCCCTGTTCTCCAGGGCCTGTCTTGCCTTTCTGGTTTTTACACATTTTGTGGATGTCCCTTTTGACCGGTGGGAAGTGATACTTCTTTGTAGTGCAAATTTGCATTGCCCGCTTGCTTGCTTGGCCAAAAAGGGCGTATGCGTTTTCTCCTGAATATATTCAGGAGAAAACGCATACGCCCTTTTTGGCCAAGTGCATCATTGTCGAAGTTGTGCCCCTCTTCCTGTGCTTTAAAGGCGATTCCAACGTACCTCTTGAAATCTCTTTCGTGCTATTCTGCCTCGCTTTCAAGTCTGCCTCGTTGCCTTCCCTCAACAGATTTTTGGACGATAGTTGTCCTTTATTACTCGGCCAGTTTGTGAATTGCTGTGCCTCTGAGCTCCATTTTTCAACTCGTTTTAGGTGAGCTGACCGCAAGTCCAAAATTTTGGTTCAGGAACTATACTGGTTCCAGTTGGGGTGCTGAGACTTTGGTTAATTCTTCTTCCTGCCGGGAAATTACAGTGATATGTGCCCGTCCAAATGCCTAACAGCTACTCTCTCATTGGTTCTCCCTCTTCCCTTTCATCCTCTGCCAAATTGGCAACCTGTGCGAACCAGGAGGTTAAAGGGGCTGTCTCTCCAAGTTGGGAGGTTGATAGTAAAGCAGATGGAAAGTCAAACCGGAGCACCAGGAGAGGGACTATTCGTTGAGTTTTAGAAACCTTTCGTATTCACAGTGTGTCCGTTCTCTAGGTTTCCCGTACATGTTATAACTGTAGTAATATTCCCTTCAACCTGGATAGTTGGGGCCCATGGAATGGGTGCCATGCATTATTGCTTTAAAGGGTCTGCATTTGTTCACCCAATCTCACCAATCCTCTCAGTCCCAAGTGTCCAGCCTTATGCCACATCCAGCTATCGTTGTAGATAGGGTCATTCCAGGTTTCATCAGAGACCCTGAAGTAATTGTAAAGAATTTCCCAGTTTTTTGGTTTTGTTTTTGAAATTCCTTTTTATAGTGGGTTTGAGCTGATTCTCGCTGCCATGTTTATGCCAGTCTAGACACACTTGATTCCCTTACGGAGACATATCAATACATAGGTTTTAAGATTCTTACTAGTCAGATATATTCCTCTGCGGGAAATATGAGGTTTTGAGACCCTTTCACTGAGGAAGGTGTAGGTCTTGTCTATTCCATAGTTTGTTTTTGGAATGGTACCTGTGCTTATATCAAACTCTGGTTTTATGCCTCACCCCACCTCTCCTTCCCCCTTAAGCAGGCATAAGAGTGTTTTCTAAATGTGAGACACTGTTCTCTTTCCTAACTCAGTTCAAGTGTAGCCATGTTTACAGGATCTTCATAAGTGATATCTTATGATAAGTTTCTTTTTCTCTGTGACTTATTTCAATTAGAATCATCGTACCTGAATCCACCCATTTTGCTGCTACTGGTCTTATGACATTGATTTCATGGCTGAGGGATATTCCATCGTTCGTAAGTACCACAATTTTTTGAACCATTTTTATATTTCCTGGGATATTTAAGGTGTACCCAAGTTGAGGTCCTTGTAAGCAGTGCAGCCCTAAATTTTGGGGTGGCTCTGTCTTATTGATCTTCAGTTTTCCCAAGGTATATTCCCTAGACTTGAAGTGCCCTTGGCTCTGTAGCTCTGTTGTTTACTTGTTTTAGGGAACAGAATGCACTCCTCCAGAGAGGCAGTTGGCAATTTACATCCCGCCCATCAGCATAACAAGGCTCCCTGTTCTCCAGGGCCTGTCTTGCCTTTCTGGTTTTTACACATTTTCTGGATGTCCCTTTTGACCGGTGGGAAGTGATACTTCTTTGTAGTGCAGATTTGCATTGCCCGCTTGCTTGCTTGGCCAAAAAGGGCGTATGCGTTTTCTCCTGAATATATTCAGGAGAAAACGCATACGCCCTTTTTGGCCAAGTGCATCATTGTCGAAGTTGTGCCCCTCTTCCTGTGCTTTAAAGGCGATTCCAACGTACCTCTTGAAATCTGTTTCCTGCTATTCTGCCTCGCTTTCAAGTCCGCCTCGTTGCCTTCCCTCAACAGATTTTTGGACGATAGTTGTCCTTTATTACTCGGCCAGTTTGTGAATTGCTGTGCCCCTGAGCTCCATTTCTCAACTCGTTTTTGGTGAGCTGACCGCAAGTCCAAAATTTTGGTTCAGGAACTATACTGGTTCCCGGTGGGGGGCTGAGACTTTGGTTAATTCTTCTTTCTGCCGGGAAATTACAGTGATATGTGCCCGTCCAAATGCCTATCAGCTACTCTCTCATTGGTTCTCCCTCTTCCCTTTCATCCTGTGCCAAATTGGCAACCTGTGCGAACCAGGAGGTTAAAGGGGCTGTCTCTCCAAGTTGGGAGGTTGATAGTAAAGCAGATGGAAAGTCAAACCGGAACACCAGGAGAGGGACTATTCGTTGAGTTTTAGAAACCTTTCGTATTCACAGTGTGTCCGTTCTCTAGGATTACCGTACATGTTATAACTGTAGTAATATTCCCTTCAACCTGCAGAGTTGGGACCCATGGAATGTGCGCCATGCATTATTGCTTTAAAGGGCCTGCATTTGTTCACCCAATCTCACCAATCCTCTCAGTCCCAAGTGTCCAGCCTTATGCCACATCCAGCTGTCGTTGTAGATAGGGTCATTCCAGCTTTCATCAGAGAGCCTGAAGGAATTGGAAAGAATTTCCCAGTTTTTTTGTTTTGTTTTTGAAATTCCTTTTTATAGTGGGTTTGAGCTGATTCTCGCTGTCATGTTTATGCCAGTCTAGACACACTTGATTCCCTTACGGAGACATATCAATACATAGGTTTTAAGATTCTTACTAGTCAGATATATTCCTCTGCGGGAAATATGGGGTTTTGAGTCCCTTTCACTGAGGAAGGTGTAGGTCTTGTCTATTCCATTGTTGGTTTTTGGAATGGTACCTGTGCTTGTATCAAACTCTGGTTTTATGCCTCACCCCACCTCTCCTTCCCCCTTAAGCAGGCATAAGAGTGTTTTCTAAATGTGAGACACTGTTCTCTTTCCTAACTCAGTTCAAGTGTAGCCATGTTTACAGGATCTTCATAAGTGACATCTTATGATAAGTTTCTTTTTCTGTGTGACTTATTTCACTTAGAATCATCGTACATGAATCCACCCATTTTGCTGCTACTGGTCTTATGACATTGATTTCATGGCTGAGGGATATTCCATCGTACGTAAGTACCACAATTTTTTGAACCATTTTTATATTTCCTGGGATATTTAATGTGTACCCAAGTTGAGGTCCTTGTAAGCAGTGCACCCTAAATTTTGGGGTGGCTGTGTCTTTTTGATTTTCAGTTTTCCCAAGGTATATTCCCTAGACTGGAAGTGCCCTTGGCTCTGTAGCTCTGTTCTTTACTTGTTTTAGGGAACACAATGCACCCCTCCAGAGAGGCAGTTGGCAATTTACATCCCGCCCATCAGCATAACAAGGCTCCCTGTTCTCCAGGGCCTGTCTTGCCTTTCTGGTTTTTACACATTTTGTGGATGTCCCTTTTGACCGGTGGGAAGTGATACTTCTTTGTAGTGCAAATTTGCATTGCCCGCTTGCTTGCTTGGCCAAAAAGGGCGTAAACGTTTTCTCCTGAATATATTCAGGAGAAAACGCATACGACCTTTTTGGCCAAGTGCATCATTGTCGAAGTTGTGCCCCTCTTCCTGTGCTTTAAAGGCGATTCCAACGTACCTCTTGAAATCTGTTTCCTGCTATTCTGCCTCGCTTTCAAGTCCGCCTCGTTGCCTTCCCTAAACAGATTTTTGGACGATAGTTGTCCTTTATTACTCGGCCAGTTTGTGAATTGCTGTGCCCCTGAGCTCCATTTTTCAACTCGTTTTTGGTGAGCTGACCGCAAGTCCAAAATTTTGGTTCAGGACCTATACTGGTTCCAGGTGGGGGGCTGAGACTTTGGTTAATTCTTCTTCCTGCCGGGAAATTACAGTGATATGTGCCCGTCCAAATGCCTAACAGCTACTCTCTCATTGGTTCTCCCTCTTCCCTTTCATCCTCTGCCAAATTGGAAACCTGTGCGAACCAGGAGGTTAAAGGGGCTGTCTCTCCAAGTTGGGAGGTTGATAGTAAAGCAGATGGAAAGTCAAACCGGAGCACCAGGAGAGGGACTATTCGTTGAGTTTTAGAAACCTTTCGTATTCACAGTGTGTCCGTTCTCTAGGATTACCGTACATGTTATAACTGTAGTAATATTCCCTTCAACCTGCAGAGTTGGGACCCGTGGAATGTGTGCCATGCATTATTGCTTTAAAGGGCCTGCATTTGCTCACCCAATCTCACCAATCCTCTCAGTCCCAAGTGTCCAGCCTTATGCCACATCCAGCTGTCGTTGTAGATAGGGTCATTCCAGCTTTCATAAGAGAGCCTGAAGGAATTGGAAAGAATTTCCCAGTTTTTTTGTTTTGTTTTTGAAATTCCTTTTTATAGTGGGTTTGAGCTGATTCTCGCTGCCATGTTTATGCCAGTCTAGACACACTTGATTCCCTTACGGAGACATATCAATACATAGGTTTTAAGATTCTTACTAGTCAGATATATTCCTCTGCGGGAAATATGGGGTTTTGAGTCCCTTTCACTGAGGAAGGTGTAGGTCTTGTCTATTCCATAATTGGTTTTTGGAGCGGTACCTGTGCTTATATCAAGCTCTGGTTTTATGCATCACCCCACCTCTCCTTCCCCCTTAAGCAGGCATAAGAGTGTTTTCTAAATGTGAGAAACTGTTCTCTTTCCTAACTCAGTTCAAGTGTAGCCATGTTTACAGGATCTTCATAAGTGACATCTTATGATAAGTTTCTTTTTCTGTGTGACTTATTTCACTTAGAATCATCGTACCTGAATCCACCCATTTTGCTGCTACTGGTCTTATGACATTGATTTCATGGCTGAGGGATATTCCATCGTACGTAAGTACCACAATTTTTTGAACCATTTTTATATTTCCTGGGATATTTAAGGTGTACCCAAGTTGAGGTCCTTGTAAGCAGTGCAGCCCTAAATTTTGGGGTGGCTGTGTCTTTTTGATTTTCAGTTTTCCCAAGGTATATTCCCTAGACTGGAAGTGCCCTTGGCTCTGTAGCTCTGTTCTTTACTTGTTTTAGGGAACACAATGCACTCCTCCAGAGAGGCAGTTGGCAATTTACATCCCGCCCATCAGCATTACAATGCTCCCTGTTCTCCAGGGCCTGTCTTGCTTTTCTGGTTTTTACACATTTTGTGAATGTCCCTTTTGACAGGTGGGAAGTGATACTTCTTTGTAGTGCAAATTTGCATTGCCCGCTTGCTTACTTGGCCATAAAGGGCGTATGCGTTTTCTCCTGAATATATTCAGGAGAAAACGCATACGCCCTTTATGGCCAAGTGCATCATTGTCGAAGTTGTGCCCCTCTTCCTGTGCTTTAAAGGCGATTCCAACGTACCTCTTGAAATCTGTTTCCTGCTATTCTTCCTCGCTTTCAAGTCCGCCTCGTTGCCTTCCCTCAACAGATTTTTGGACGATAGTTGTTGTTTATTACTCGGCCAGTTTGTGAATTGCTGTGCCCCTGAGCTCCATTTTTCAACTCGTTTTAGGTGAGCTGACCGCAAGTCCAAAATTTTGGTTCAGGACCTCTGCTGGTTCCCGGTGGGTGGCTGAGATTTTGGTTAATTCTTCTTCCTGCTGGGAAATTAAAGTGATATGTGCCCGTCCAAATGCCTAAAAGCTACTCTCTCATTGGTTCTCCCTCTACCCTTTCATCCTCTGCCAAATTGGAAACCTGTGCGAACCAGGAGGTTAAAGGGGCTGTCTCTCTAAGTTGGGAGGTTGATAGTAAAGCAGGTGGAAAGTCAAACCGGAGCACCAGGAGAGGGATTATTCGTTGAGTTTTAGAAACCTTTCGTATTCACAGTGTGTCCGTTCTCTAGGATTCCCGTACATGTTATAACTGTAGTAATATTCCCTTAAACCTAGAGAGTTGGGACCCATGGAATGGGTGCCATGCATTATTGCTTTAAAGGGTCTGCATTTGCTCACCCAATCTCACCAATCCCCTCAGTTCCAAGTGTCCAGCCTTATGCCATATCCAGCTGTCGTTGTAGATAGGGTCATTCCAGGTTTCATCATTGACCCTGAAGGAATTGTAAAGAATTTCCCAGTTTTTTTTGTTTTGTTTTTGAAATTTCTTTTTATAGTGGGTTTGAGCTGATTCTCGCTGCCATGTTTATGCCAGTCTAGACACACTTGATTCCCTTACGGTGACATATCAATACATAGGTTTTAAGATTCTTACTAGTCAGATATATTCTTCTGCGGGAAATATGGTGTTTTGAGTCCCTTTCACTGAGGAAGGTGTAGGTCTTGTCTATTCCATAGTTGGTTTTTGGAACGGTACCTGTGCTTATATCAAACTCTGGTTTTATGCATCACCCCACCTCTCCTTCCCCGTTAAGCAGGCATAAGAGTGTTTTCTAAATGTGAGACACTGTTCTCTTTCCTAACTCAGTTCAAGTGTAGCCATGTTTACAGGATCTTCATAAGTGATATCTTATGATAAGTTTCTTTTTCTGTGTGACTTATTTCACTTAGAATCATCGTACCAGAATCCACCCATTTTGCTGCTACTGGTCTTATGACATTGATTTCATAGCTGAGGGATATTCCATCGTACGTAAGTACCACAATTTTTGAAACAATTTTATATTTCCTGGGATATTTAAGGTGTACCCAAGTTGAGGTCCTTGTAAGCAGTGCAGCCCTAAATTTTGGGGTGGCTCTGTCTTATTGATTTTCAGAATTCCCAAGGTATATTCCCTAGACTGGAAGTGCCCTTGGCTCTGTAGCTCTGTTCTTTACTTGTTTTAGGGAACACAATATACTCCTCCAGGGAGGCAAGTGGCAATTTACATCCCGCCCATCAGCATAACAAGGCTCCCTGTTCTCCAGGGCCTGTCTTGCCTTTCTTGTTCTTACACATTTTGTGGATGTCCCTTTTGACTGGTGGGAAGTGATACTTCTTTGTAGTGCAGTTTTGCATTGCCCGCTTGCTTGCTTGGCCAAAAAGGGCGTATGAGTTTTCTATTGAATATATTCAGGAGAAAACGCATACGCCTTTTTTGGCCAAATGCATCATTGTCGAAGTTGTGCCCCTCTTACTGTGCTTTAAAGGCGATTCTAACGTACCTCTTGAAATCTGTTTCCTGCTATTCTGCCTCGCTTTCAAGTCCGCCTCGTTGCCTTCCCTCAACAGATTTTTGGACGATAGTTGTCCTTTATTACTCGGCCAGTTTGTGAATTGCTGTACCCCTGAGCTCCATTTTTCAACTCGTTTTTGTTGAGCTGACCGCAAGTCCAAAATTTTGGTTCAGGACCTGTGCTGGTTCCCGGTGGGGGGCTGAGAGTTTGGTTAATTCTTCTTCCTGCCGGGAAATTACAGTGATATGTGCCCGTCCAAATGCCTAACAGCTACTCTCTCATTGGTTCTCCCTCTTCCCTTTCATCCTCTGCCAAATTGGCAACCTGTGCGAACCAGGAGGTTAAAGGGGCTGTCTCTCCAAGTTGGGAGGTTGATAGTAAAGCAGATGGAAAGTCAAACCGGAGCACCAGGAGAGGGACTATTCGTTGAGTTTTAGAAACCTTTCGTATTCACAGTGTGTCCATTCTCTACGTTTCCCGTACATGTTATAGCTGTAGTAATATTCCCTTCAACCTGGAGAGTTGGGACCCATGGAATGGGTGCCATGCATTATTGCTATAAAGGGTCTGCATTTGCTCACCCAATCTCACCAATCCTCTCAGTCCCAAGTGTCCAGCCTTATGCCACATCCAGCTGTCGCTGTAGATAGGGTCATTCCAGGTTTCATCAGAGACCCTGAAGGAATTGTAAAGAATTTCCCAGTTGTTTTGTTTTATTTTTGAAATTCCTTTTTATAGTGGGTTTGAGCTGATTCTCGCTGCCATGTTTATGCCAGTCTAGACACACTTGATTCCCTTACGGAGACATATCAATACATAGGTTTTAAGATTCTTACTAGTCAGATATATTCCTCTGCGGGAAATATGGGGTTTTGAGTCCCTTTCACTGAGGAAGGTGTAGGTCTTGTCTATTCCATAGTTGGTTTTTGGAACGGTACCTCTGCTTATATCAAACTCTGGTTTTATGCATCACCCCACCTCTCCTTCCCCCTTAAGCAGGCATAAGAGTGTTTTCTAAATGTGAGACACTGTTCTCTTTCCTAACTCAGGTCAAGTGTAGCCATGTTTACAGGATCTTCATAAGTGATATCTTATGATAAGTTTCTTTTTCTCTGTGACTTATTTCACTTAGAATCATCGTACCTGAATCCACCCATTTTGCTGCTACTGGTCTTATGACATTGATTTCATGGCTGAAGGATATTCCATCGTACGTAAGTACCACAATTTTTTGAACCATTTTTATATTTCCTGGGATATTTAAGGTGTATCCACGTTGAGGTCCTTGTACCCAGTGCAGCCCTAAATTTTGGGGTGGCTCTGTCTTATTGATCTTCAGCTTTCCCAAGGTATATTCCCTAGACTGGAAGTGCCCTTGGCTCTGTAGCTCTGTTGTTTACTTGTTTTAGGGAACACAATGCACTCCTCCAGAGAGGCAGTTGGCAATTTAAATCCCGCCCATCAGCATAACAAGGTTCCCTGTTCTCCAGGGCCTGTCTTGCCTTTCTGGTTTTTACACATTTTGTGGATGTCCCTTTTGACCGGTGGGAAGTGATACTTCTTTGTAGTGCAGATTTGCATTGCCCGCTTGCTTGCTTGGCCAAAAAGGGCATATACGTTTTCTCCTGAATATATTAAGGAGAAAACGCATATGCCCTTTTTGGCCAAGTGCATCATTGTCGAAGTTGTGCCCCTCTTCCTGTGCTTTAAAGGCGATTCCAACGTACCTCTTGAAATCTGTTTCCTGCTATTCTGCCTCGCTTTCAAGTCCGCCTCGTTGCCTTCCCTCAACAGATTTTTGGACGATAGTTGTCCTTTATTACTCGGCCAGTTTGTGAATTGCTGTGCCCCTGAGCTCCATTTTTCAACTCGTTTTAGGTGAGCTGACCGCAAGTCCAAAATTTTGGTTCAGGACCTATACTGGTTCCCGGTGGGTGGCTGAGACTTTGGTTAATTCTTCTTCCTGCCGGGAAATTACAGTGATATGTGCCCGTCCAAATGCCTAAAAGCTACTCTCTCATTGGTTCTCCCTCTTCCCTTTCATCCTCTGCCAAATAGGCAACCTGTGCGAACCAGGAGGTTAAAGGGGCTGTCTCTCCAAGTTGGGAGGTTGATAGTAAAGCAGATGGGAAGTCAAACCGGAGCACCAGGAGAGGGACTATTCATTGAGTTTTAGAAACCTTTCGTATTCACAGTGTGTCCGTTCTGTAGGTTTCCCGTACATGTTATAACTGTAGTACTATTCCCTTCAACCTGGAGAGTTGGGACCCATGGAATGGGTGCCATGCATTATTGCTTTAAAGGGTCTACATTTGATCACCCAATCTCACCAATCCTCTCAGTCCCAAGTGTCCAGCCTTATGCCACATAGAGCTGTCATTGTAGATAGGGTCATTTCAGGTTTCATCAGAGACCCTGAAGGAATTGTAAAGAATTTCCCAGTTTTTTTGTTTTATTTTTGAAATTCCTTTTTATAGTGGGTTTGAGCTGATTCTCGCTGCCATATTTATCCCAGTCTAGACACACTTGATTCCCTTACGGAGACATATCAATACATAGGTTTTAAGATTCTTACTAGTCAGATATATTCCTCTGCGTGAAATATGGTGTTTTGAGTCCCTTTCACTGAGGAAGGTGTTGGTCTTTTCTATTCCATAGTTGATTTTTGGAACGGTACCTGTGCTTATATGAAACTCTGGATTTATGAATCTCCCCACCTCTCCTTCCCCCTTAAGCAGGCATAAGAGTGTTTTCTAAATGTGAGACACTGTTCTCTTTCCTAACTCAGTTCAAGTGTAGCCATGTTTACAGGATCTTCATAAGTGATATCTTATGATAAGTTTCTTTTTCTGTGTGACTTATTTCACTTAGAATCATCGTACCTGAATCCACCCATTTTGCTGCTACTGGTCTTATGACATTGATTTCATGGCTGAGGGATATTCCATCGTACGTAACTACCACAATTTTTTGAACCATTTTTATATTTCCTGGGATATTTAAGGTGTACCCAAGTTGAGGTCCTTGTAAGCAGTGCAGCCCTAAATTTTGGGGTGGCTATGTCTAATTGATTTTCAGTTTTCCCAAGGTATATTCCCTAGAATGGAAGTGGCCGTGGCTCTGTAGCTCTGTTCTTTACTTGTTTTAGGGAACACAATGTACTCCTCCAGAGAGGCAGTTGGCAATTTACATCCCGCCCATCAGCATAACAAGGCTCCCTGTTCTCCAGGGCCTGTCTTGCCTTTCTGGTTTGTACACATTTTGTGGATGTCCCTTTTGACCGGTGGGAAGTGATACTTCTTTGTAGTGCAGATTTGCATTGCCCGCTTGCTTGCTTGGCCAAAAAGGGCGTATGCGTTTTCTCCTGAATATATTAAGGAGAAAACGCATACGCCCTTTTTGGCCAAGGGCATCATTGTCGAAGTTGTGCCCCTCTTCCTGTGCTTTAAAGGCGATTGCAACGTACCTCTTGAAATCTGTTTCCTGCTCTTCTTCCTCGCTTTCAAGTCTGCCTCGTTGCCTTCCCTCAACAGATTTTTGGACGATAGTTGTCCTTTATTACTCGGCCAGTTTGTGAATTGCTGTGCCCCTGAGCTCCATTTTTCAACTCGTTTTAGGTGAGCTGACCGCAAGTCCAAAATTTTGGTTCAGGACCTATACTGGTTCCCGGTGGGGGGCTGAGACTTTGGTTAATTCTTCTTCCTGCCGGGAAATTACAGTGATATGTGCCCGTCCAAATGCCTAACAGCTACTCTCTCATTGGTTCTCCCTCTTCCCTTTCATCCTCTGCCAAATTGGCAACCTGTGCGAACCAGGAGGTTAAAGGGGCTGTCTCTCCAAGTTGGGAGGTTGATAGTAAAGCAGATGGAAAGTCAAACCGGAGCACCAGGAGAGGGACTATTCGTTGAGTTTTAGAAACCTTTCGTATTCACAGTGTGTCCGTTCTCTAGGTTTCCCATACATGTTATAACTGTAGTAATATTCCCTTCAACCTGGAGAGTTGGGACCCATGGAATGGGTGCCATGCATTATTGCTTTAAATGGTCTGCATTTGTTCTCCCAGTCTCACCAAACCTCTCAGTCCCAAGTGTCCAGCCTTATGCCACTCCCAGCTGTCATTGTAGATAGGGTCATTCCAGGTTTCATCAGAAACCCTGAAGGAATTGTAAAGAATTTCCCAGTTTTTTTGTTTTGTTTTTGAAATTCCTTTTTATAGTGGGTTTGAGCTGATTCTCGCTGCCATGTTTATGCCAGTCTAGACACACTTGATTCCCTTACGGAGACATATCAATACATAGGTTTTAAGATTCTTACTAGTCAGATATATTCCTCTGCGGGAAATATGGGGTTTTGAGTCCCTTTCACTGAGGAAGGTGTAGCTCTTGTCTATTCCATAGTTGGTTTTTGGAACGGTACCTGTTCTTATACCAAACTCTGGTTTTATGCATCACCCCACCTCTCCTTCCCCCTTAAGCAGGCATAAGAGTGTTTTCTAAATGTGAGACACTGTTCTCTTTCCTAACTCAGTTCAAGTGTAGCCATGTTTACAGGATCTTAATAAGTGATATCTTATGATAAGTTTCTTTTTCTCTGTGACTTATTTCACTTAAAATCATCCTACCTGAATCCACCCATTTTGCTGCTACTGGTCTTATGACATTGATTTCATGGCTGAGGGATACTCCATCGTACGTAAGTACCACAATTTTTTGAACCATTTTTATATTTCCTGGGATATTTAAGTTGTACCCAAGTTGAGGTCCTTGTAAGCAGTGCAGCCCTAAATTTTGGGGTTTCTCTGTCTTATTGATCTTCAGTTTTCCCAAGGTATATTCCCTAGACTGGAAGTGCCCTTGGCTCTGTAGCTCTGTTGTTTACTTGTTTTAGGGAACACAATTCACTCCTCCAGAGAGGCAGTTGGCAATTTACATCCCGCCCATCAGCATAACAAGGCTCCCTGTTCTCCAGGGCCTGTCTTGCCTTTCTGGTTTTTACACATTTTGTGGATGTCCCTTTAGACCGGTGGGAAGTGATACTTCTTTGTAGTGCAGATTTGCATTCCCCGCTTGCTTGCTTGGCCAAAAACGGCGTATGCGTTTTCTCCTGAATATATTCAGGAGAAAACGCATACGCCCTTTTTGGCCAAGTGCATCATTGTCGAAGTTGTGCCCCTCTTCCTGTGCTTTAAAGGCGATTCCAACGTACCTCTTGAAATCTGTTTCCTGCTATTCTGCCTCACTTTCAAGTCCGCCTCGTTGCCTTCCCTCAACAGATTTTTGGACGATAGTTGACCTTTATTACTCGGCCAGTTTGTGAATTGCTGTGCCCCTGAGCTCCATTTTTCAACTCGTTTTTGGTGAGCTGACCGCAAGTCCAAAATTTTGGTTCAGGACCTATACTGGTTCCCGGTGGGGGGCTGAGACTTTGGTTAATTCTTCTTCCTGCCGGGAAATTACAGTGATATGTGCCCGTCCAAATGCCTATCAGGTACTCTCTCATTGGTTCTCCCTCTTCCCTTTCATCCTCTGCCAAATTGGCAACCTGTGCGAACCAGGAGGTTAAAGGGGCTGTCTCTCCAAGTTGGGAGGTTGATAGTAAAGCAGATGGAAAGTCAAACCGGAGCACCAGGAGAGGGACTGTTCGTTGAGTTTTAGAAACCTTTCGTATTCACAGTGTGTCCGTTCTCTAGGTTTCCCTTACATGTTATAAGTGTAGTAATATTCCCTTCAACCTGGAGAGTTGGGACCCATGGAATGGGTGCCATGCATTATTGCTTTAAAGGGTCTGCATTTGTTCACCCAATCTCACCAATCGTCTCAGTCCCAAGTGTCCAGCCTTATGCCACATCCAGCTGTCGTTGTAGATAGGGTCATTCCAGGTTTCATCAGAGACCCTGAAGGAATTGTAAAGAATTTCCCAGTTTTTGTGTTTTGTTTTTGAAATTCCTTTTTATAGTGGGTTTGAGCTGATTCTCGCTGCCATGTTTATGCCAGTCTAGACACACTTGATTCCCTTACGGAGACATATCAATACATAGGTTTTAAGATTCTTACTAGTCAGATATATTCCTCTGCGGGAAATATGGGGTTTTGAGTCCCTTTCACTGAGGAAGGTGTAGCTCTTGTCTATTCCATAGTTGGTTTTTGGAACGGTACCTGTTCTTATACCAAACTCTGGTTTTATGCATCACCCCACCTCTCCTTCCCCCTTAAGCAGGCATAAGAGTGTTTTCTAAATGTGAGACACTGTTCTCTTTCCTAACTCAGTTCAAGTGTAGCCATGTTTACAGGATCTTCATAAGTGATATCTTATGAAAAGTTTCTTTTTCTCTGTGACTTATTTCACTTAGAATCATCGTACCTGAATCCACCCATTTTGCTGCTACTGGTCTTATGACATTGATTTCATGGCTGAGGGATACTCCATCGTACGTAAGTACCACAATTTTTTGAACCATTTTTATATTTCCTGGGATATTTAAGTTGTACCCAAGTTGAGGTCCTTGTAAGCAGTGCAGCCCTAAATTTTGGGGTGGCTCTGTCTTATTGATCTTCAGTTTTCCCAAGGTATATTCCCTAGACTGGAAGTGCCCTTGGCTCTGTAGCTCTGTTGTTTACTTGTTTTAGGGAACACAATGCACTCCTCCAGAGAGGCAGTTGGCAATTTACATCCCGCCCATCAGCATAACAAGGCTCCCTGTTCTCCAGGGCCTGTCTTGCCTTTCTGGTTTTTACACATTTTGTGGATGTCCCTTTTGACCAGTGGGAAGTGATACTTCTTTGTAGTGCAGACTTGCATTGCCCGCTTGCTTGCTTGGCCAAAAAGGGCGTATGCGTTTTCTTCTGAATATATTCAGGAGAAAAGGCATACACCCTTTTTGGCCAAGTGCATCATTGTCGATGTTGTGCCTCTCTTCCTGTGCTTTAAAGGGGATTCCAACGTACCTTTTGAAATCTGTTTCCTGCTATTCTGCCTCGCTTTCAAGTCCGCCTCGTTGCCTTCCCTCAACTGATTTTTGGACGATAGTTGTCCTTTATTACTCGGCCAGTTTGTGAATTGCTGTACCCCTGAGCTCCATTTTTCAACTCGTTTTTGGTGAGCTGACCGCAAGTCCAAAATTTTGATTCAGGACCTATACTGGTTCCCGGTGGGGGGCTGAGACTTTGGTTAATTCTTCTTCCTGCCGGGAAATTACAGTGATATGTGCCCGTCCAAATGCCTATCAGCTACTCTCTCATTGGTTCTCCCTCTTCCCTTTCATCCTCTGCCAAATTGGCAACATGTGCGAACCACGAGGTTAAAGGGGCTGTCTCTCCAAGTTGGGAGGTTGATAGTAAAGCAGATGGAAAGTCAAACCGGAGCACCAGGAGAGGGACTATTCGTTGAGTTTTAGAAACCTTTCGTATTCACAGTGTGTCCGTTCTCTAGGATTCCCGTACATGTTATATCTGTAGTAATATTCCCTTCAACCTGGAGAGTTGGGACCCATGGAATGTGTGCCATGCATTATTGCTTTAAAGGGTCTGCATTTGCTCACCCAATCTCACCAATCCTCTCAGTCCCAAGTGTCCAGCCTTATGCCACATCCAGCTGTCATTGTAGATAGGGTCATTCCAGGTTTCATCAGAGACCCTGAAGGAATTGTAAAGAATTTCCCAGTTTTTTTTGTTTTATTTTTGAAATTCCTTTTTATAGTGGGTTTGAGCTGATTCTCGCTGCCATATTTATGCCAGTCTAGACACACTTGATTCCCTTACGGAGACATATCAATACATAGGTTTTAAGATTCTTACTAGTCAGATATATTCCTCTGGGGGAAATATGGGGTTTTGAGTCCCTTTCACTGAGGAAGGTGTATGTCTTGTCTATTCCATAGTTGGTTTTTGGAATGGTACCTGTGCTTATATCAAACTCTGGTTTTATGCATCACCCCACCTCTCCTTCCCCCTTAAGCAGGCATAAGAGTGTTTTCTAAATGTGAGACACTGTTCTCTTTCCTAACTCAGTTCAAGTGTAGCCATGTTTACAGGATCTTCATAAGTGATATCTTATGATAAGTTTCTTTTTCTGTTTTACTTATTTCATTTAGAATCATCGTACCTGAATCCACCCATTTTGCTGCTACTGGTCTTATGACATTGATTTCATGGCTGAGGGATATTCCATCGTACGTAAGTACCACAATTTTTTGAACCATTTTTATATTTCCTGGGATATTTATGGTGTACCCAAGTTGAGGTCCTTGTAAGCAGTGCAGCCCTAAATTTTGGGGTGGTTGTGTCTTTTTGATTTTCTGTTTTCCGAAGGTATATTCCCTAGACTGGAAGTGCCCTTGGCTCTGTAGCTCTGTTGTTTACTTGTTTTAGGGAACACAATTCACTCCTCCAGAGAGGCAGTTGGCAATTTACATCTCGCCCATCAGCATAACAAGGCTCCCTGTTCTCCAGGGCCTGTCTTGCCTTTCTGGTTTTTACACATTTTGTGGATGTCCCTTTTGACCGGTGGGAAGTGATACTTCTTTGTAGTGCAGATTTGCATTGCCCGCTTGCTTGCTTGGCCAAAAATGGCGTATGCGTTTTCTCCTGAATATATTCAGGACAAAACGCATACGCCCTTTTTGGCCAAGTGCATCATTGTCGAAGTTGTGCCCCTCTTCCTGTGCTTTAAAGGCGATTCCAACGTACCTCTTGAAATCTGTTTCCTGCTATTCTGCCTCGCTTTCAAGTCCGCCTCGTTGCCTTCCCTCAACACATTTTTGGACGATAGTTGTCCTTTATTTCTCGGCCACTTTGTGAATTGCTGTGCCCCTGAGCTCCATTTTTCAACTCGTTTTAGGTGAGCTGACCGCAAGTCCAAAATTTTGGTTCAGGACCTATACTGGTTCCCGGTGGGTGGCTGAGACTTTGGTTAATTCTTCTTCCTGCCGGGAAATTACAGTGATATGTGCCCGTCCAAATGCCTAACAGCTACTCTCTCATTGGTTCTCCCTCTTCCCTTTCATCCTCTGCCAAATTGTCAACCTGTGCGAAACAGGAGGTTAAAGGGGCTGTCTCTGCAAGTTGGGAGGTTGATAGTAAAGCAGATGGAAAGTCAAACCGGAGCACCAGGAGAGGGACTATTCGTTGAGTTTTAGAAACCTTTCGTATTCACAGTGTGTCCGTTCTCTAGGTTTCCTGTATATGTTATAACTGTAGTAATATTCCCTTCAACCTGGAGAGTTGGGACCCATGGAATGTGTGCCATGCATTATTGCTTTAAATGGTCTGCATTTGTTCACCCAATCTCACCAATCCTCTCAGTCCCAAGTGTCCAGCAATATGCCACATCCAGCTGTCGTTGTAGATAGGGTCATTCCAGCTTTCATCAGAGACCCTGAAGGAATTGTAAAGAATTTCCCATTTTTTTTGTTTTGTTTTTGAAATTCCTTTTTATAGTGGGTTTCAGCTCATTCTCGCTGCCATGTTTATGCCAGTCTAGGCACACTTGTTTCCCTTACGGAGACATATCAATACATAGGATTTAAGATTCTTTTTTTTTTTTTTTTTTTTTTTTTTTTGCCGTACGCGGGCCTCTCACTGTTGTGGCCTCTCCCGTTGTGGAGCACGGGCTCCGGACGCGCAGGATCAGCGGCCATGGCTCACGGGCCCAGGCGCTCCGCGGCATGCGGGATCTTCCCGGACCGGGGCACGAACCCATGTCCCCTGCCTCGGCAGGCGGACTCTCAACCACTGCGCCACCAGGAAAGCCCAGGATTTAAGATTCTTACTAGTCAGATATATTCCTCTGCGGGAAATATGGGGTTTTGAGTCCCTTTCACTGAGAAGGTGTAGGTCTTGTCTATTCCATAGTTGGTTTTTGGAATGGTACCTGTGCTTATATCAAACTCTGGTTTTATGCATCACCCCACCTCTCCTTCCCCCTTAAGCAGGCATAAGAGTGTTTTCTAAATGTGAGACACTGTTCTCTTTCCTAACTCAGTTCAAGTGTAGCCATGTTTACCGGATCTTCATAAGTGATATCTTATGATAAGTTTCTTTTTCTGTGTGACATTTCACTTAGAATCATCGTACCTGAATCCACCCATTTTGCTGCTACTGGTCTTATGACATTGATTTCATGGCTGAGGGATATTCCATCGTACGTAAGTACCACAATTTTTTGAACCATTTTTATATTTCCTGGGATATTTAAGGTGTACCCAAGTTGAGGTCCTTGTAAGCAGTGCAGCCCTAAATTTTGGGGTGGCTCTGTCTTATTGATCTTCAGTTTTCCCAAGGTATATTCCCTAGACTGGAAGTGCCCTTGGCTCTGTAGCTCTGTTGTTTACTTGTTTTAGGGAACACAATGCACTCCTCCAGAGAGGCAGTTGGCAATTTACATCCCGCCCATCAGCATAACAAGGCTCCCTGTTCTCCAGGGCCTGTCTTGCCTTTCTGGTTTTTACACATTTTGTGGATGTCCCTTTTGACCGGTGGGAAGTGATACTTCTTTGTAGTGCAGATTTGCATTCCCCGCTTGCTTGCTTGGCCAAAAAGGGCGTATGCGTTTTCTCCTGAATATATTCAGGAGAAAACGCATACGCCCTTTTTGGCCAAGTGCATCATTGTCGAAGTTGTGCCCCTCTTCCTGTGCTTTAAAGGCGATTCCAACGTACCTCTTGAAATCTGTTTCCTGCTATTCTGCCTCGCTTTCAAGTCGGCCTCGTTGCCTTCCCTCAACAGATTTTTGGACGATAGTTGACCTTTATTACTCTGCCAGTTTGAGAATTGCCGTGCCCCTGAGCTCCATTTTTCAACTCGTTTTTGGTGAGCTGACCGCAAGTCCAAAATTTTGGTTCAGGACCTATGCTGGTTCCCGGTGGGGGGCTGAGACTTTGGTTAATTCTTCTTCCTGCCGGGAAATTACAGTGATATGTGCCCGTCCAAATGCCTAACAGCTACTCTCTCATTGGTTCTCCCTCTTCCCTTTCATCCTCTGCCAAATTGGCAACCTGTGCGAACCAGGAGGTTAAAGGGGCTGTCTCTCCAAGTTGGGAGGTTGATAGTAAAGCAGGTGGAAAGTCAAACCGGAGCACCAGGAGAGGGAATATTCGTTGAGTTTTAGAAACCTTTCGTATTCACAGTGTGTCCATTCTCTAGGTTTCCCATACATGTTATAACTGTAGTAATATTCCCTTCAACCTGGAGAGTTGGGACCCATGGAATGTGTGCCATGCATTATTGCTTTAAATGGTCTGCATTTGTTCACCCAATCTCACCAAACCTCTCAGTCCCAAGAGTCCAGCCTTATGCCACTCCCAGCTGTCATTGTAGATAGGGTCATTCCAGGTTTCATCAGAGACCCTGAAGGAATTGTAAAGAATTTCCCAGTTTTTTTGTTTTGTTTTTGAAATTCCTTTTTATAGTGGGTTTGAGCTGATTCTCGCTGCCATGTTTATGCCAGTCTAGACACACTTGATTCCCTTACGGAGACATATCAATACATAGGTTTTAAGATTCTTACTAGTCAGATATATTCCTCTGCGGGAAATATGGGGTTTTGAGTCCCTTTCACTGAGGAAGGTGTAGCTCTTGTCTATTCCATAGTTGGTTTTTGGAACGGTACCTGTTCTTATACCAAACTCTGGTTTTATGCATCACCCCACCTGTCCTTCCCCCTTAAGCAGGCATAAGAGTGTTTTCTAAATGTGAGACACTGTTCTCTTTCCTAACTCAGTTCAAGTGTAGCCATGTTTACAGGATCTTAATAAGTGATATCTTATGATAAGTTTCTTTTTCTCTGTGACTTATTTCACTTAAAATCATCCTACCTGAATCCACCCATTTTGCTGCTACTGGTCTTATGACATTGATTTCATGGCTGAGGGATACTCCATCGTACGTAAGTACCACAATTTTTTGAACCATTTTTATATTTCCTGGGATATTTAAGGTGTACCCAAGTTGAGGTCCTTGTAAGCAGTGCAGCCTTAAATTTTGGGGTTTCTCTGTCTTATTGATCTTCAGTTTTCCCAAGGTATATTCCCTAGACTGGAAGTGCCCTTGGCTCTGTAGCTCTGTTGTTTACTTGTTTTAGGGAACACAATTCACTCCTCCAGAGAGGCAGTTGGCAATTTACATCCCGCCCATCAGCATAACAAGGCTCCCTGTTCTCCAGGGCCTGTCTTGCCTTTCTGGTTTTTACACATTTTGTGGATGTCCCTTTAGACCGGTGGGAAGTGATACTTCTTTGTAGTGCAGATTTGCATTGCCCGCTTGCTTGCTTGGCCAAAAAGGGCGTATGCGTCAGGAGAAAACGCATACGCCCTTTTTGGCCAAGTGCATCATTGTCGAAGTTGTGCCCCTCTTCCTGTGCTTTAAAGGCGATTCCAACGTACCTCTTGAAATCTGTTTCCTGCTATTCTGCCTCACTTTCAAGTCCGCCTCGTTGCCTTCCCTCAACAGATTTTTGGACGATAGTTGACCTTTATTACTCAGCCAGTTTGTGAATTGCTGTGCCCCTGAGCTCCATTTTTCAACTCGTTTTTGGTGAGCTGACCGCAAGTCCAAAATTTTGGTTCAGGACCTATACTGGTTCCCGGTGGGGGGCTGAGACTTTGGTTAATTCTTCTTCCTGCCGGGAAATTACAGTGATATGTGCCCGTCCAAATGCCTATCAGGTACTCTCTCATTGGTTCTCCCTCTTCCCTTTCATCCTCTGCCAAATTGGCAACCTGTGCGAACCAGGAGGTTAAAGGGGCTGTCTCTCCAAGTTGGGAGGTTGATAGTAAAGCAGATGGAAAGTCAAACCGGAGCACCAGGAGAGGGACTGTTCGTTGAGTTTTAGAAACCTTTCGTATTCACAGTGTGTCCGTTCTCTAGGTTTCCCCTACATGTTATAAGTGTAGTAATATTCCCTTCAACCTGGAGAGTTGGGACCCATGGAATGTGTGCCATGCATTATTGCTTTAAAGGGTCTGCATTTGCTCACCCAATCTCACCAATCCCCTCAGTTCCAAGTGTCCAGCCTTATGCCATATCCAGCTGTCGTTGTAGATAGGGTCATTCCAGGTTTCATCATTGACCCTGAAGGAATTGTAAAGAATTTCCCAGTTTTTTTTGTTTTGTTTTTGAAATTTCTTTTTATAGTGGGTTTGAGCTGATTCTCGCTGCCATGTTTATGCCAGTCTAGACACACTTGATTCCCTTACGGTGACATATCAATACATAGGTTTTAAGATTCTTACTAGTCAGATATATTCCTCTGCGGGAAATATGGTGTTTTGAGTCCCTTTCACTGAGGAAGGTGTAGGTCTTGTCTATTCCATAGTTGGTTTTTGGAACGGTACCTGTGCTTATATCAAACTCTGGTTTTATGCATCACCCCACCTCTCCTTCCCCGTTAAGCAGGCATAAGAGTGTTTTCTAAATGTGAGACACTGTTCTCTTTCCTAACTCAGTTCAAGTGTAGCCATGTTTACAGGATCTTCATAAGTGATATCTTATGATAAGTTTCTTTTTCTGTGTGACTTATTTCACTTAGAATCATCGTACCAGAATCCACCCATTTTGCTGCTACTGGTCTTATGACATTGATTTCATAGCTGAGGGATATTCCATCGTACGTAAGTACCACAATTTTTGAACCAATTTTATATTTCCTGGGATATTTAAGGTGTACCCAAGTTGAGGTCCTTGTAAGCAGTGCAGCCCTAAATTTTGGGGTGGCTCTGTCTTATTGATTTTCAGAATTCCCAAGGTATATTCCCTAGACTGGAAGTGCCCTTGGCTCTGTAGCTCTGTTCTTTACTTGTTTTATGGAACACAATATACTCCTCCAGGGAGGCAAGTGGCAATTTACATCCCGCCCATCAGCATAACAAGGCTCCCTGTTCTCCAGGGCCTGTCTTGCCTTTCTGGTTTTTACACATTTTGTGGATGTCCCTTTTGACTGGTGGGAAGTGATACTTCTTTGTAGTGCAGTTTTGCATTGCCCGCTTGCTTGCTTGGCCAAAAAGGGCGTATGAGTTTTCTATTGAATATATTCAGGAGAAAACGCATACGCCTTTTTTGGCCAAATGCATCATTGTCGAAGTTGTGCCCCTCTTACTGTGCTTTAAAGGCGATTCCAACGTACCTCTTGAAATCTGTTTCCTGCTATTCTGCCTCGCTTTCAAGTCCGCCTCGTTGCCTTCCCTCAACAGATTTTTGGACGATAGTTGTCCTTTATTACTCGGCCAGTTTGTGAATTGCTGTACCCCTGAGCTCCATTTTTCAACTCGTTTTTGGTGAGCTGACCGCAAGTCCAAAATTTTTGTTCAGGACCTGTGCTGGTTCCCGGTGGGGGGCTGAGAGTTTGGTTAATTCTTCTTCCTGCCGGGAAATTACAGTGATATGTGCCCGTCCAAATGCCTAACAGCTACTCTCTCATTGGTTCTCCCTCTTCCCTTTCATCCTCTGCCAAATTGGCAACCTGTGCGAACCAGGAGGTTAAAGGGGCTGTCTCTCCAAGTTGGGAGGTTGATAGTAAAGCAGATGGAAAGTCAAACCGGAGCACCAGGAGAGGGACTATTCGTTGAGTTTTAGAAACCTTTCGTATTCACAGTGTGTCCATTCTCTACGTTTCCCGTACATGTTATAGCTGTAGTAATATTCCCTTCAACCTGGAGAGTTGGGACCCATGGAATGGGTGCCATGCATTATTGCTATAAAGGGTCTGCATTTGCTCACCCAATCTCACCAATCCTCTCAGTCCCAAGTGTCCAGCCTTATGCCACATCCAGCTGTCGCTGTAGATAGGGTCATTCCAGGTTTCATCAGAGACCCTGAAGGAATTGTAAAGAATTTCCCAGTTGTTTTGTTTTATTTTTGAAATTCCTTTTTATAGTGGGTTTGAGCTGATTCTCGCTGCCATGTTTATGCCAGTCTAGACACACTTGAGTCCCTTACAGAGACATATCAATACATAGGTTTTAAGATTCTTACTAGTCAGATATATTCCTCTGCGGGAAATATGGGGTTTTGAGTCCCTTTCACTGAGGAAGGTGTAGGTCTTGTCTATTCCATAGTTGGTTTTTGGAACGGTACCTCTGCTTATATCAAACTCTGGTTTTATGCATCACCCCACCTCTCCTTCCCCCTTAAGCAGGCATAAGAGTGTTTTCTAAATGTGAGACACTGTTCTCTTTCCTAACTCAGGTCAAGTGTAGCCATGTTTACAGGATCTTCATAAGTGATATCTTATGATAAGTTTCTTTTTCTCTGTGACTTATTTCACTTAGAATCATCGTACCTGAATCCACCCATTTTGCTGCTACTGGTCTTATGACATTGATTTCATGGCTGAAGGATATTCCATCATACGTAAGTACCACAATTTTTTGAACCATTTTTATATTTCCTGGGATATTTAAGGTGTATCCAAGTTGAGGTCCTTGTACCCAGTGCAGCCCTAAATTTTGGGGTGGCTCTGTCTTATTGATCTTCAGCTTTCCCAAGGTATATTCCCTACACTGGAAGTGCCCTTGGCTCTGTAGCTCTGTTGTTTACTTGTTTTAGGGAACACAATGCACTCCTCCAGAGAGGCAGTTGGCAATTTAAATCCCGCCCATCAGCATAACAAGGTTCCCTGTTCTCCAGGGCCTGTCTTGCCTTTCTGGTTTTTACACATTTTGTGGATGTCCCTTTTGACCGGTGGGAAGTGATACTTCTTTGTAGTGCAAATTTGCATTGCCCGCTTGCTTGCTTGGCCAAAAAGGGCATATACGTTTTCTCCTGAATATATTAAGGAGAAAACGCATATGCCCTTTTTGGCCAAGTGCATCATTGTCGAAGTTGTGCCCCTCTTCCTGTGCTTTAAAGGCGATTCCAACGTACCTCTTGAAATCTGTTTCCTGCTATTCTGCCTCGCTTTCAAGTCCGCCTCGTTGCCTTCCCTCAACAGATTTTTGGACGATAGTTGTCCTTTATTACTCGGCCAGTTTGTGAATTGCTGTGCCCCTGAGCTCCATTTTTCAACTCGTTTTAGGTGAGCTGACCGCAAGTCCAAAATTTTGGTTCAGGACCTATACTGGTTCCCGGTGGGTGGCTGAGACTTTGGTTAATTCTTCTTCCTGCCGGGAAATTACAGTGATATGTGCCCGTCCAAATGCCTAAAAGCTACTCTCTCATTGGTTCTCCCTCTTCCCTTTCATCCTCTGCCAAATAGGCAACCTGTGCGAACCAGGAGGTTAAAGGGGCTGTCTCTCCAAGTTGGGAGGTTGATAGTAAAGCAGATGGGAAGTCAAACCGGAGCACCAGGAGAGGGACTATTCATTGAGTTTTAGAAACTTTTCGTATTCACAGTGTGTCCGTTCTGTAGGTTTCCCGTACATGTTATAACTGTAGTACTATTCCCTTCAACCTGGAGAGTTGGGACCCATGGAATGGGTGCCATGCATTATTGCTTTAAAGGGTCTACATTTGATCACCCAATCTCACCAATCCTCTCAGTCCCAAGTGTCCAGCCTTATGCCACATAGAGCTGTCATTGTAGATAGGGTCATTTCAGGTTTCATCAGAGACCCTGAAGGAATTGTAAAGAATTTCCCAGTTTTTTTGTTTTATTTTTGAAATTCCTTTTTATAGTGGGTTTGAGCTGATTCTCGCTGCCATATTTATCCCAGTCTAGACACACTTGATTCCCTTACGGAGACATATCAATACATAGGTTTTAAGATTCTTACTAGTCAGATATATTCCTCTGCGTGAAATATGGTGTTTTGAGTCCCTTTCACTGAGGAAGGTGTTGATCTTTTCTATTCCATAGTTGGTTTTTGGAACGGTACCTGTGCTTATATGAAACTCTGGATTTATGAATCTCCCCACCTCTCCTTCCCCCTTAAGCAGGCATAAGAGTGTTTTCTAAATGTGAGACACTGTTCTCTTTCCTAACTCAGTTCAAGTGTAGCCATGTTTACAGGATCTTCATAAGTGATATCTTATGATAAGTTTCTTTTTCTGTGTGACTTATTTCACTTAGAATCATCGTACCTGAATCCACCCATTTTGCTGCTACTGGTCTTATGACATTGATTTCATGGCTGAGGGATATTCCATCGTACGTAAGTACCACAATTTTTTGAACCATTTTTATATTTCCTGGGATATTTAAGGTGTACCCAAGTTGAGGTCCTTGTAAGCAGTGCAGCCCTAAATTTTGGGGTGGCTATGTCTAATTGATTTTCAGTTTTCCCAAGGTATATTCCCTAGAATGGAAGTGGCCGTGGCTCTGTAGCTCTGTTCTTTACTTGTTTTAGGGAACACAATGTACTCCTCCAGAGAGGCAGTTGGCAATTTACATCCCGCCCATCAGCATAACAAGGCTCCCTGTTCTCCAGGGCCTGTCTTGCCTTTCTGGTTTGTACACATTTTGTGGATGTCCCTTTTGACCGGTGGGAAGTGATACTTCTTTGTAGTGCAGATTTGCATTGCCCGCTTGCTTGCTTGGCCAAAAAGGGCGTATGCGTTTTCTCCTGAATATATTAAGGAGAAAACGCATACGCCCTTTTTGGCCAAGGGCATCATTGTCGAAGTTGTGCCCCTCTTCATGTGCTTTAAAGGCGATTGCAACGTACCTCTTGAAATCTGTTTCCTGCTCTTCTTCCTCGCTTTCAAGTCTGCCTCGTTGCCTTCCCTCAACAGATTTTTGGACGATAGTTGTCCTTTATTACTCGGCCAGTTTGTGAATTGCTGTGCCCCTGAGCTCCATTTTTCAACTCGTTTTAGGTGAGCTGACCGCAAGTCCAAAATTTTGGTTCAGGACCTATACTGGTTCCCGGTGGGGGGCTGAAACTTTGGTTAATTCTTCTTCCTGCCGGGAAATTACAGTGATATGTGCCCGTCCAAATGCCTAACAGCTACTCTCTCATTGGTTCTCCCTCTTCCCTTTCATCCTCTGCCAAATTGGCAACCTGTGCGAACCAGGAGGTTAAAGGGGCTGTCTCTCCAAGTTGGGAGGTTGATAGTAAAGCAGATGGAAAGTCAAACCGGAGCACCAGGAGAGGGACTATTCGTTGAGTTTTAGAAACCTTTCGTATTCACAGTGTGTCCGTTCTCTAGGTTTCCCATACATGTTATAACTGTAGTAATATTCCCTTCAACCTGGAGAGTTGGGACCCATGGAATGGGTGCCATGCATTATTGCTTTAAATGGTCTGCATTTGTTCACCCAGTCTCACCAAACCTCTCAGTCCCAAGTGTCCAGCCTTATGCCACTCCCAGCTGTCATTGTAGATAGGGTCATTCCAGGTTTCATCAGAGACCCTGAAGGAATTGTAAAGAATTTCCCAGTTTTTTTGTTTTGTTTTTGAAATTCCTTTTTATAGTGGGTTTGAGCTGATTCTCGCTGCCATGTTTATGCCAGTCTAGACACACTTGATTCCCTTACGGAGACATATCAATACATAGGTTTTAAGATTCTTACTAGTCAGATATATTCCTCTGCGGGAAATATGGGGTTTTGAGTCCCTTTCACTGAGGAAGGTGTAGCTCTTGTCTATTCCATAGTTGGTTTTTGGAACGGTACCTGTTCTTATACCAAACTCTGGTTTTATGCATCACCCCACCTCTCCTTCCCCCTTAAGCAGGCATAAGAGTGTTTTCTAAATGTGAGACACTGTTCTCTTTCCTAACTCAGTTCAAGTGTAGCCATGTTTACAGGATCTTAATAAGTGATATCTTATGATAAGTTTCTTTTTCTCTGTGACTTATTTCACTTAAAATCATCCTACCTGAATCCACCCATTTTGCTGTTACTGGTCTTATGACATTGATTTCATGGCTGAGGGATACTCCATCGTACGTAAGTACCACAATTTTTTGAACCATTTTTATATTTCCTGGGATATTTAAGTTGTACCCAAGTTGAGGTCCTTGTAAGCAGTGCAGCCCTAAATTTTGGGGTTTCTCTGTCTTATTGATCTTCAGTTTTCCCAAGGTATATTCCCTAGACTGGAAGTGCCCTTGGCTCTGTAGCTCTGTTGTTTACTTGTTTTAGGGAACACAATTCACTCCTCCAGAGAGGCAGTTGGCAATTTACATCCCGCCCATCAGCATAACAAGGCTCCCTGTTCTCCAGGGCCTGTCTTGCCTTTCTGGTTTTTACACATTTTGTGGATGTCCCTTTTGACCGGTGGGAAGTGATACTTCTTTGTAGTGCAGATTTGCATTCCCCGCTTGCTTGCTTGGCCAAAAAGGGCGTATGCGTTTTCTCCTGAATATATTCAGGAGAAAACGCATACGCCCTTTTTGGCCAAGTGCATCATTGTCGAAGTTGTGCCCCTCTTCTTGTGCTTTAAAGGCGATTCCAACGTACCTCTTGAAATCTGTTTCGTGCTATTCTGCCTCGCTTTCAAGTCCGCCTCGTTGCCTTCCCTCAATAGATTTTTGGACGATAGTTGACCTTTATTACTCTGCCAGTTTGTGAATTGCTGTGCCCCTGAGTTCCATTTTTCAACTCGTTTTTGGTGAGCTGACCGCAAGTCCAAAATTTTGGTTCAGGACCTATACTGGTTCACGGTGCGGGCCTGAGACTTTGGTTAATTCTTCTTCCTGCCGGGAAATTACAGTGATATGTGCCCGTCCAAATGCCTAACAGCTACTCTCTCATTGGTTCTCCCTCTTCCCTTTCATCCTCTGCCAAATTGGCAACCTGTGTGAACCAGGAGGTTAAAGGGGCTGTCTCTGCAAGTTGGGAAGTTGAGAGTAAAGCAGATGGAAAGTCAAACCGGAGCACCAGGAGAGGGACTATTCGTTGAGTTTTACAAACCTTTCGTATTCACAGTGTGTCCGTTCTCTAGGTTTCCCGTACATGTTATAGCTGTAGTAATATTCCCTTCAACCTGGAGAGTTGGGACCCATGGAATGTGTGCCATGCATTATTGCTTTAAAGGGTCTGCATTTGCTCACCCAATCTCACCAATCCTCTCAGTCCCAAGTGTCCAGCCTTATGCCACATCCAGCTGTCGTTGTAGATAGGGTCATTCCAGGTTTCATCAGAGACCCTGAAGGAATTGTAAAGAATTTCCCAGTTTTTGTGTTTTGTTTTTGAAATTCCTTTTTATAGTGGGTTTGAGCTGATTCTCGCTGCCATGTTTATGCCAGTCTAGACACACTTGATTCCCTTACGGAGACATATCAATACATAGGTTTTAAGATTCTTACTAGTCAGATATATTCTTCTGCGGGAAATATGGGGTTTTGAGTCCCTTTCACTGAGGAAGGTGTAGGTCTTGTCTATTCCATAGTTGGTTTTTAGAATGGTACCTGTGCTTATATCAAACTCTGGTTTTATGCATCACCCCACCTCTCCTTCCCCCTTAAGCAGGCATAAGAGTGTTTTCTAAATGTGAGACACTGTTCTCTTTCCTAACTCAGTTCAAGTGTAGCCATGTTTACAGGATCTTCATAAGTGATATCTTATGATAAGTTCCTTTTTCTCTGTGACTTATTTCACTTAGAATCATCGTACCTGAATCCACCCATTTTGCTGCTACTGGTCTTATGACATTGATTTCATGGCTGAGGGATATTCCATCGTACGTAAGTACCACAATTTTTTGAACCATTTTTATATTTCCTGGGATATTTAAGTTGTACCCAAGTTGAGGTCCTTGTAAGCAGTGCAGCCCTAAATTTTGGGGTGGCTCTGTCTTATTGATCTTCAGTTTTCCCAAGGTATATTCCCTAGACTGGAAGTGCCCTTGGCTCTGTAGCTCTGTTGTTTACTTGTTTTAGGGAACACAATGCACTCCTCCAGAGAGGCAGTTGGCAATTTACATCCCGCCCATCAGCATAACAAGGCTCCCTGTTCTCCAGGGCCTGTCTTGCCTTTCTGGTTTTTACACATTTTGTGGATGTCCCTTTTGACCAGTGGGAAGTGATACTTCTTTGTAGTGCAGACTTGCATTGCCCGCTTGCTTGCTTGGCCAAAAAGGGCGTATGCGTTTTCTTCTGAATATATTCAGGAGAAAAGGCATACACCCTTTTTGGCCAAGTGCATCATTGTCGATGTTGTGCCTCTCTTCCTGTGCTTTAAAGGGGATTCCAACGTACCTTTTGAAATCTGTTTCCTGCTATTCTGCCTCGCTTTCAAGTCCGCCTCGTTGCCTTCCCTCAACTGATTTTTGGACGATAGTTGTCCTTTATTACTCGGCCAGTTTGTGAATTGCTGTACCCCTGAGCTCCATTTTTCAACTCGTTTTTGGTGAGCTGACCGCAAGTCCAAAATTTTGATTCAGGACCTATACTGGTTCCCGGTGGGGGGCTGAGACTTTGGTTAATTCTTCTTCCTGCCGGGAAATTACAGTGATATGTGCCCGTCCAAATGCCTATCAGCTACTCTCTCATTGGTTCTCCCTCTTCCCTTTCATCCTCTGCCAAATTGGCAACATGTGCGAACCACGAGGTTAAAGGGGCTGTCTCTCCAAGTTGGGAGGTTGATAGTAAAGCAGATGGAAAGTCAAACCGGAGCACCAGGAGAGGGACTATTCGTTGAGTTTTAGAAACCTTTCGTATTCACAGTGTGTCCGTTCTCTAGGATTCCCGTACATGTTATATCTGTAGTAATATTCCCTTCAACCTGGAGAGTTGGGACCCATGGAATGTGTGCCATGCATTATTGCTTTAAAGGGTCTGCATTTGCTCACCCAATCTCACCAATCCTCTCAGTCCCAAGTGTCCAGCCTTATGCCACATCCAGCTGTCATTGTAGATAGGGTCATTCCAGGTTTCATCAGAGACCCTGAAGGAATTGTAAAGAATTTCCCAGTTTTTTTTGTTTTATTTTTGAAATTCCTTTTTATAGTGGGTTTGAGCTGATTCTCGCTGCCATATTTATGCCAGTCTAGACACACTTGATTCCCTTACGGAGACATATCAATACATAGGTTTTAAGATTCTTACTAGTCAGATATATTCCTCTGGGGGAAATATGGGGTTTTGAGTCCCTTTCACTGAGGAAGGTGTATGTCTTGTCTATTCCATAGTTGGTTTTTGGAATGGTACCTGTGCTTATATCAAACTCTGGTTTTATGCATCACCCCACCTCTCCTTCCCCCTTAAGCAGGCATAAGAGTGTTTTCTAAATGTGAGACACTGTTCTCTTTCCTAACTCAGTTCAAGTGTAGCCATGTTTACAGGATCTTCATAAGTGATATCTTATGATAAGTTTCTTTTTCTGTTTTACTTATTTCATTTAGAATCATCGTACCTGAATCCACCCATTTTGCTGCTACTGGTCTTATGACATTGATTTCATGGCTGAGGGATATTCCATCGTACGTAAGTACCACAATTTTTTGAACCATTTTTATATTTCCTGGGATATTTATGGTGTACCCAAGTTGAGGTCCTTGTAAGCAGTGCAGCCCTAAATTTTGGGGTGATTGTGTCTTTTTGATTTTCTGTTTTCCGAAGGTATATTCCCTAGACTGGAAGTGCCCTTGGCTCTGTAGCTCTGTTGTTTACTTGTTTTAGGGAACACAATTCACTCCTCCAGAGAGGCAGTTGGCAATTTACATCTCGCCCATCAGCATAACAAGGCTCCCTGTTCTCCAGGGCCTGTCTTGCCTTTCTGGTTTTTACACATTTTGTGGATGTCCCTTTTGACCGGTGGGAAGTGATACTTCTTTGTAGTGCAGATTTGCATTGCCCGCTTGCTTGCTTGGCCAAAAAGGGCGTATGCGTTTTCTCCTGAATATATTCAGGACAAAACGCATACGCCCTTTTTGGCCAAGTGCATCATTGTCGAAGTTGTGCCCCTCTTCCTGTGCTTTAAAGGCGATTCCAACGTACCTCTTGAAATCTGTTTCCTGCTATTCTGCCTCGCTTTCAAGTCCGCCTCGTTGCCTTCCCTCAACACATTTTTGGACGATAGTTGTCCTTTATTACTCGGCCAGTTTGTGAATTGCTGTGCCCCTGAGCTCCATTTTTCAACTCGTTTTAGGTGAGCTGACCGCAAGTCCAAAATTTTGGTTCAGGACCTATACTGGTTCCCGGTGGGTGGCTGAGACTTTGGTTAATTCTTCTTCCTGCCGGGAAATTACAGTGATATGTGCCCGTCCAAATGCCTAACAGCTACTCTCTCATTGGTTCTCCCTCTTCCCTTTCATCCTCTGCCAAATTGTCAACCTGTGCGAAACAGGAGGTTAAAGGGGCTGTCTCTCCAAGTTGGGAGGTTGATAGTAAAGCAGATGGAAAGTCAAACCGGAGCACCAGGAGAGGGACTATTCGTTGAGTTTTAGAAACCTTTCGTATTCACAGTGTGTCCGTTCTCTAGGTTTCCTGTATATGTTATAACTGTAGTAATATTCCCTTCAACCTGGAGAGTTGGGACCCATGGAATGTGTGCCATGCATTATTGCTTTAAATGGTCTGCATTTGTTCACCCAATCTCACCAATCCTCTCAGTCCCAAGTGTCCAGCAATATGCCACATCCAGCTGTCGTTGTAGATAGGGTCATTCCAGCTTTCATCAGAGACCCTGAAGGAATTGTAAAGAATTTCCCATTTTTTTTGTTTTGTTTTTGAAATTCCTTTTTATAGTGGGTTTCAGCTCATTCTCGCTGCCATGTTTATGCCAGTCTAGGCACACTTGTTTCCCTTACGGAGACATATCAATACATAGGATTTAAGATTCTTTTTTTTTTTTTTTTTTTTTTTTTTTTGCCGTACGCGGGCCTCTCACTGTTGTGGCCTCTCCCGTTGTGGAGCACGGGCTCCGGACGCGCAGGATCAGCGGCCATGGCTCACGGGCCCAGGCGCTCCGCGGCATGCGGGATCTTCCCGGACCGGGGCACGAACCCATGTCCCCTGCCTCGGCAGGCGGACTCTCAACCACTGCGCCACCAGGAAAGCCCAGGATTTACGATTCTTACTAGTCAGATATATTCCTCTGCGGGAAATATGGGGTTTTGAGTCCCTTTCACTGAGAAGGTGTAGGTCTTGTCTATTCCATAGTTGGTTTTTGGAATGGTACCTGTGCTTATATCAAACTCTGGTTTTATGCATCACCCCACCTCTCCTTCCCCCTTAAGCAGGCATAAGAGTGTTTTCTAAATGTGAGACACTGTTCTCTTTCCTAACTCAGTTCAAGTGTAGCCATGTTTACCGGATCTTCATAAGTGATATCTTATGATAAGTTTCTTTTTCTGTGTGACATTTCACTTAGAATCATCGTACCTGAATCCACCCATTTTGCTGCTACTGGTCTTATGACATTGATTTCATGGCTGAGGGATATTCCATCGTACGTAAGTACCACAATTTTTTGAACCATTTTTATATTTCCTGGGATATTTAAGGTGTACCCAAGTTGAGGTCCTTGTAAGCAGTGCAGCCCTAAATTTTGGGGTGGCTCTGTCTTATTGATCTTCAGTTTTCCCAAGGTATATTCCCTAGACTGGAAGTGCCCTTGGCTCTGTAGCTCTGTTGTTTACTTGTTTTAGGGAACACAATGCACTCCTCCAGAGAGGCAGTTGGCAATTTACATCCCGCCCATCAGCATAACAAGGCTCCCTGTTCTCCAGGGCCTGTCTTGCCTTTCTGGTTTTTACACATTTTGTGGATGTCCCTTTTGACCGGTGGGAACTGATACTTCTTTGTAGTGCAGATTTGCATTCCCCGCTTGCTTGCTTGGCCAAAAAGGGCGTATGCGTTTTCTCCTGAATATATTCAGGAGAAAACGCATACGCCCTTTTTGGCCAAGTGCATCATTGTCGAAGTTGTGCCCCTCTTCCTGTGCTTTAAAGGCGATTCCAACGTACCTCTTGAAATCTGTTTCCTGCTATTCTGCCTCGCTTTCAAGTCGGCCTCGTTGCCTTCCCTCAACAGATTTTTGGACGATAGTTGACCTTTATTACTCTGCCAGTTTGAGAATTGCCGTGCCCCTGAGCTCCATTTTTCAACTCGTTTTTGGTGAGCTGACCGCAAGTCCAAAATTTTGGTTCAGGACCTATGCTGGTTCCCGGTGGGGGGCTGAGACTTTGGTTAATTCTTCTTCCTGCCGGGAAATTACAGTGATATGTGCCCGTCCAAATGCCTAACAGCTACTCTCTCATTGGTTCTCCCTCTTCCCTTTCATCCTCTGCCAAATTGGCAACCTGTGCGAACCAGGAGGTTAAAGGGGCTGTCTCTCCAAGTTGGGAGGTTGATAGTAAAGCAGGTGGAAAGTCAAACCGGAGCACCAGGAGAGGGAATATTCGTTGAGTTTTAGAAACCTTTCGTATTCACAGTGTGTCCATTCTCTAGGTTTCCCATACATGTTATAACTGTAGTAATATTCCCTTCAACCTGGAGAGTTGGGACCCATGGAATGTGTGCCATGCATTATTGCTTTAAATGGTCTGCATTTGTTCACCCAATCTCACCAAACCTCTCAGTCCCAAGAGTCCAGCCTTATGCCACTCCCAGCTGTCATTGTAGATAGGGTCATTCCAGGTTTCATCAGAGACCCTGAAGGAATTGTAAAGAATTTCCCAGTTTTTTTGTTTTGTTTTTGAAATTCCTTTTTATAGTGGGTTTGAGCTGATTCTCGCTGCCATGTTTATGCCAGTCTAGACACACTTGATTCCCTTACGGAGACATATCAATACATAGGTTTTAAGATTCTTACTAGTCAGATATATTCCTCTGCGGGAAATATGGGGTTTTGAGTCCCTTTCACTGAGGAAGGTGTAGCTCTTGTCTATTCCATAGTTGGTTTTTGGAACGGTACCTGTTCTTATACCAAACTCTGGTTTTATGCATCACCCCACCTCTCCTTCCCCCTTAAGCAGGCATAAGAGTGTTTTCTAAATGTGAGACACTGTTCTCTTTCCTAACTCAGTTCAAGTGTAGCCATGTTTACAGGATCTTAATAAGTGATATCTTATGATAAGTTTCTTTTTCTCTGTGACTTATTTCACTTAAAATCATCCTACCTGAATCCACCCATTTTGCTGCTACTGGTCTTATGACATTGATTTCATGGCTGAGGGATACTCCATCGTACGTAAGTACCACAATTTTTTGAACCATTTTTATATTTCCTGGGATATTTAAGTTGTACCCAAGTTGAGGTCCTTGTAAGCAGTGCAGCCTTAAATTTTGGGGTTTCTCTGTCTTATTGATCTTCAGTTTTCCCAAGGTATATTCCCTAGACTGGAAGTGCCCTTGGCTCTGTAGCTCTGTTGTTTACTTGTTTTAGGGAACACAATTCACTCCTCCAGAGAGGCAGTTGGCAATTTACATCCCGCCCATCAGCATAACAAGGCTCCCTGTTCTCCAGGGCCTGTCTTGCCTTTCTGGTTTTTACACATTTTGTGGATGTCCCTTTAGACCGGTGGGAAGTGATACTTCTTTGTAGTGCAGATTTGCATTGCCCGCTTGCTTGCTTGGCCAAAAAGGGCGTATGCGTCAGGAGAAAACGCATACGCCCTTTTTGGCCAAGTGCATCATTGTCGAAGTTGTGCCCCTCTTCCTGTGCTTTAAAGGCGATTCCAACGTACCTCTTGAAATCTGTTTCCTGCTATTCTGCCTCACTTTCAAGTCCGCCTCGTTGCCTTCCCTCAACAGATTTTTGGACGATAGTTGACCTTTATTACTCAGCCAGTTTGTGAATTGCTGTGCCCCTGAGCTCCATTTTTCAACTCGTTTTTGGTGAGCTGACCGCAAGTCCAAAATTTTGGTTCAGGACCTATACTGGTTCCCGGTGGGGGGCTGAGACTTTGGTTAATTCTTCTTCCTGCCGGGAAATTACAGTGATATGTGCCCGTCCAAATGCCTATCAGGTACTCTCTCATTGGTTCTCCCTCTTCCCTTTCATCCTCTGCCAAATTGGCAACCTGTGCGAACCAGGAGGTTAAAGGGGCTGTCTCTCCAAGTTGGGAGGTTGATAGTAAAGCAGATGGAAAGTCAAACCGGAGCACCAGGAGAGGGACTGTTCGTTGAGTTTTAGAAACCTTTCGTATTCACAGTGTGTCCGTTCTCTAGGTTTCCCCTACATGTTATAAGTGTAGTAATATTCCCTTCAACCTGGAGAGTTGGGACCCATGGAATGGGTGCCATGCATTATTGCTTTAAAGGGTCTGCATTTGCTCACCCAATCTCACCAATCCCCTCAGTTCCAAGTGTCCAGCCTTATGCCATATCCAGCTGTCGTTGTAGATAGGGTCATTCCAGGTTTCATCATTGACCCTGAAGGAATTGTAAAGAATTTCCCAGTTTTTTTTGTTTTGTTTTTGAAATTTCTTTTTATAGTGGGTTTGAGCTGATTCTCGCTGCCATGTTTATGCCAGTCTAGACACACTTGATTCCCTTACGGTGACATATCAATACATAGGTTTTAAGATTCTTACTAGTCAGATATATTCCTCTGCGGGAAATATGGTGTTTTGAGTCCCTTTCACTGAGGAAGGTGTAGGTCTTGTCTATTCCATAGTTGGTTTTTGGAACGGTACCTGTGCTTATATCAAACTCTGGTTTTATGCATCACCCCACCTCTCCTTCCCCGTTAAGCAGGCATAAGAGTGTTTTCTAAATGTGAGACACTGTTCTCTTTCCTAACTCAGTTCAAGTTTAGCCATGTTTACAGGATCTTCATAAGTGATATCTTATGATAAGTTTCTTTTTCTGTGTGACTTATTTCACTTAGAATCATCGTACCAGAATCCACCCATTTTGCTGCTACTGGTCTTATGACATTGATTTCATAGCTGAGGGATATTCCATCGTACGTAAGTACCACAATTTTTGAACCAATTTTATATTTCCTGGGATATTTAAGGTGTACCCAAGTTGAGGTCCTTGTAAGCAGTGCAGCCCTAAATTTTGGGGTGGCTCTGTCTTATTGATTTTCAGAATTCCCAAGGTATATTCCCTAGACTGGAAGTGCCCTTGGCTCTGTAGCTCTGTTCTTTACTTGTTTTAGGGAACACAATATACTCCTCCAGGGAGGCAAGTGGCAATTTACATCCCGCCCATCAGCATAACAAGGCTCCCTGTTCTCCAGGGCCTGTCTTGCCTTTCTGGTTTTTACACATTTTGTGGATGTCCCTTTTGACTGGTGGGAAGTGATACTTCTTTGTAGTGCAGTTTTGCATTGCCCGCTTGCTTGCTTGGCCAAAAAGGGCGTATGAGTTTTCTATTGAATATATTCAGGAGAAAACGCATACGCCTTTTTTGGCCAAATGCATCATTGTCGAAGTTGTGCCCCTCTTACTGTGCTTTAAAGGCGATTCCAACGTACCTCTTGAAATCTGTTTCCTGCTATTCTGCCTCGCTTTCAAGTCCGCCTCGTTGCCTTCCCTCAACAGATTTTTGGACAATAGTTTTCCTTTATTACTCGGCCAGTTTGTGAATTGCTGTGCCCCTGAGCTCCATTTTTCAACTCGTTTGTGGTGAGCTGACCGCAAGTCCAAAATTTTTGTTCAGGACCTATGCTGGTTCCAGGTGGGTGGCTGAGACTTTGGTTAATTCTTCTTCCTGCCGGGAATTTAGAGTGATATGTGCCCGTCCAAATGCCTAACAGCTACTCTCTCATTGGTTCTCCCTCTTCCCTTTCATCCTCTGCCAAATTGGAAACCTGTGCGAACCAGGAGGTTAAAGGGGCTGTCTCTCCAAGTTGGGAGGTTGATAGTAAAGCAGATGGAAAGTCAAACCAGAGCACCAGGAGAGGGACTATTCGTTGAGTTTTAGAAACCTTTCGTATTCAGAGTGTGTCCGTTCTCTAGGTTTCCCGTACATGTTATAGCTGTAGTAATATTCCCTTCAACCAGGAGAGTTGGGACCCATGGAATGGGTGCCAGGCATTAGTGCTTTATAGGGTCTGCATTTGCTCAGCCAATCTCACTAATCGTCTCAGTCCCAAGTGTCCCTCCTTATGCCACATCCAGCTGTCATTGTAGATAGGGTCATTCCAGGTTTCATCAGAGACCCTGAAGGAATTGTAAAGAATTTCCCAGTTTTTTTGTTTTGTTTTTGAAATTCATTTTTATAGTGGGTTTGAGCTGATTCTCGCTGCCATGTTTATGCCAGTCTAGACACACTTGATTCCCTTACGGAGATATATCAATCCATAGGTTTTAAGATTCTTACTAGTCAGATATATTCCTCTGCGGGAAATATGGGGTTTTGAGTCCCTTTCACTGAGGAAGGTGTAGGTCTTGTCTATTCCATAGTTGGTTTTTGGAACGGTACCTGTGCTTATAGCAAACTCTGGTTTTATGCATCACCCCACCTCTCCTTCCCCCTTAAGCAGGCATAAGAGTGTTTTCTAAATGTGAGACACTGTTCTCTTTCCTAACTCAGTTCAAGTGTAGCCATGTTTACAGGATCTTCATAAGTGATATCTTATAATAAGTTTCTTTTTCTGTTTGACTTATTTCACTTAGAATCACCGTACCTGAATCCACCCATTTTGCTGCTACTGGTCTTATGACATTGATTTCATGGCTGAGGGATATTCCATCATACGTAAGTACCAAAATTTTTTGAACCATTTTTATATTTCCTGGGATATTTAAGGTGTACCCAAGTTGAGGTCCTTCTAAGCAGTGCAGCCCTAAATATTGGGGTGTCTCTGTCTTATTGATTTTCAGTTTTCCCAAAGTATATTCCCTAGACAGGAAGGGCCCTTGGCTCTGTAGCTCTGTTGTTTACTTGTTTTAGGGAACACAATGCACTCCTTCAGGGAGGCAGTTGGCAATTTACATCCCGCCCATCAGCATAACAAGGCTCCCTGTTCTCCAGGGCCTGTCTTGCCTTTCTGGTTTTTACATATTTTGTGGATGTCCCTTTTGAGTGGTGGGAAGTGATACTTCTTTGTAGTGCAGATTTGCATTCCCCGCTTGCTTGCTTGGCCAAAAAGGGCGTATGCGTTTTCTCCTGAATATATTCAGGAGAAAACGCATACGCCCTTTTTGGCCAAGTGCATCATTGTCGAAGTTGTGCCCCTCTTCCTGTGCTTTAAAGGGGATTCCAACGTACCTCTTGAAATCTGTTTCCTGCTATTCTGCCTCGCTTTCAAGTCGGCCTCGTTGCCTTCCCTCAACAGATTTTTGGACGATAGTTGACCTTTATTACTCTGCCAGTTTGAGAATTGCCGTGCCCCTGAGCTCCATTTTTCAACTCGTTTTTGGTGAGCTGACCGCAAGTCCAAAATTTTGGTTCAGGACCTATGCTGGTTCCCGGTGGGGGGCTGAGACTTTGGTTAATTCTTCTTCCTGCCGGGAAATTACAGTGATATGTGCCCGTCCAAATGCCTAACAGCTACTCTCTCATTGGTTCTCCCTCTTCCCTTTCATCCTCTGCCAAATTGGCAACCTGTGCGAACCAGGAGGTTAAAGGGGCTGTCTCTCCAAGTTGGGAGGTTGATAGTAAAGCAGGTGGAAAGTCAAACCGGAGCACCAGGAGAGGGAATATTCGTTGAGTTTTAGAAACCTTTCGTATTCACAGTGTGTCCATTCTCTAGGTTTCCCATACATGTTATAACTGTAGTAATATTCCCTTCAACCTGGAGAGTTGGGACCCATGGAATGTGTGCCATGCATTATTGCTTTAAATGGTCTGCATTTGTTCACCCAATCTCACCAAACCTCTCAGTCCCAAGAGTCCAGCCTTATGCCACTCCCAGCTGTCATTGTAGATAGGGTCATTCCAGGTTTCATCAGAGACCCTGAAGGAATTGTAAAGAATTTCCCAGTTTTTTTGTTTTGTTTTTGAAATTCCTTTTTATAGTGGGTTTGAGCTGATTCTCGCTGCCATGTTTATGCCAGTCTAGACACACTTGATTCCCTTACGGAGACATATCAATACATAGGTTTTAAGATTCTTACTAGTCAGATATATTCCTCTGCGGGAAATATGGGGTTTTGAGTCCCTTTCACTGAGGAAGGTGTAGCTCTTGTCTATTCCATAGTTGGTTTTTGGAACGGTACCTGTTCTTATACCAAACTCTGGTTTTATGCATCACCCCACCTCTCCTTCCCCCTTAAGCAGGCATAAGAGTGTTTTCTAAATGTGAGACACTGTTCTCTTTCCTAACTCAGTTCAAGTGTAGCCATGTTTACAGGATCTTAATAAGTGATATCTTATGATAAGTTTCTTTTTCTCTGTGACTTATTTCACTTAAAATCATCCTACCTGAATCCACCCATTTTGCTGCTACTGGTCTTATGACATTGATTTCATGGCTGAGGGATACTCCATCGTACGTAAGTACCACAATTTTTTGAACCATTTTTATATTTCCTGGGATATTTAAGTTGTACCCAAGTTGAGGTCCTTGTAAGCAGTGCAGCCTTAAATTTTGGGGTTTCTCTGTCTTATTGATCTTCAGTTTTCCCAAGGTATATTCCCTAGACTGGAAGTGCCCTTGGCTCTGTAGCTCTGTTGTTTACTTGTTTTAGGGAACACAATTCACTCCTCCAGAGAGGCAGTTGGCAATTTACATCCCGCCCATCAGCATAACAAGGCTCCCTGTTCTCCAGGGCCTGTCTTGCCTTTCTGGTTTTTACACATTTTGTGGATGTCCCTTTAGACCGGTGGGAAGTGATACTTCTTTGTAGTGCAGATTTGCATTGCCCGCTTGCTTGCTTGGCCAAAAAGGGCGTATGCGTCAGGAGAAAACGCATACGCCCTTTTTGGCCAAGTGCATCATTGTCGAAGTTGTGCCCCTCTTCCTGTGCTTTAAAGGCGATTCCAACGTACCTCTTGAAATCTGTTTCCTGCTATTCTGCCTCACTTTCAAGTCCGCCTCGTTGCCTTCCCTCAACAGATTTTTGGACGATAGTTGACCTTTATTACTCAGCCAGTTTGTGAATTGCTGTGCCCCTGAGCTCCATTTTTCAACTCGTTTTTGGTGAGCTGACCGCAAGTCCAAAATTTTGGTTCAGGACCTATACTGGTTCCCGGTGGGGGGCTGAGACTTTGGTTAATTCTTCTTCCTGCCGGGAAATTACAGTGATATGTGCCCGTCCAAATGCCTATCAGGTACTCTCTCATTGGTTCTCCCTCTTCCCTTTCATCCTCTGCCAAATTGGCAACCTGTGCGAACCAGGAGGTTAAAGGGGCTGTCTCTCCAAGTTGGGAGGTTGATAGTAAAGCAGATGGAAAGTCAAACCGGAGCACCAGGAGAGGGACTGTTCGTTGAGTTTTAGAAACCTTTCGTATTCACAGTGTGTCCGTTCTCTAGGTTTCCCCTACATGTTATAAGTGTAGTAATATTCCCTTCAACCTGGAGAGTTGGGACCCATGGAATGGGTGCCATGCATTATTGCTTTAAAGGGTCTGCATTTGCTCACCCAATCTCACCAATCCCCTCAGTTCCAAGTGTCCAGCCTTATGCCATATCCAGCTGTCGTTGTAGATAGGGTCATTCCAGGTTTCATCATTGACCCTGAAGGAATTGTAAAGAATTTCCCAGTTTTTTTTGTTTTGTTTTTGAAATTTCTTTTTATAGTGGGTTTGAGCTGATTCTCGCTGCCATGTTTATGCCAGTCTAGACACACTTGATTCCCTTACGGTGACATATCAATACATAGGTTTTAAGATTCTTACTAGTCAGATATATTCCTCTGCGGGAAATATGGTGTTTTGAGTCCCTTTCACTGAGGAAGGTGTAGGTCTTGTCTATTCCATAGTTGGTTTTTGGAACGGTACCTGTGCTTATATCAAACTCTGGTTTTATGCATCACCCCACCTCTCCTTCCCCGTTAAGCAGGCATAAGAGTGTTTTCTAAATGTGAGACACTGTTCTCTTTCCTAACTCAGTTCAAGTGTAGCCATGTTTACAGGATCTTCATAAGTGATATCTTATGATAAGTTTCTTTTTCTGTGTGACTTATTTCACTTAGAATCATCGTACCAGAATCCACCCATTTTGCTGCTACTGGTCTTATGACATTGATTTCATAGCTGAGGGATATTCCATCGTACGTAAGTACCACAATTTTTGAACCAATTTTATATTTCCTGGGATATTTAAGGTGTACCCAAGTTGAGGTCCTTGTAAGCAGTGCAGCCCTAAATTTTGGGGTGGCTCTGTCTTATTGATTTTCAGAATTCCCAAGGTATATTCCCTAGACTGGAAGTGCCCTTGGCTCTGTAGCTCTGTTCTTTACTTGTTTTAGGGAACACAATATACTCCTCCAGGGAGGCAAGTGGCAATTTACATCCCGCCCATCAGCATAACAAGGCTCCCTGTTCTCCAGGGCCTGTCTTGCCTTTCTGGTTTTTACACATTTTGTGGATGTCCCTTTTGACTGGTGGGAAGTGATACTTCTTTGTAGTGCAGTTTTGCATTGCCCGCTTGCTTGCTTGGCCAAAAAGGGCGTATGCGTTTTCTCCTGAATATATTCAGGAGAAAACGCATACGCCTTTTTTGGCCAAATGCATCATTGTCGAAGTTGTGCCCCTCTTCCTGTGCTTTAAAGGCGATTCCAACGTACCTCTTGAAATCTGTTTCCTGCTATTCTGCCTCGCTTTCAAGTCCGCCTCGTTGCCTTCCCTCAACAGATTTTTGGACGATAGTTGTCCTTTATTACTCGGCCAGTTTGTGAATTGCTGTACCCCTGAGCTCCATTTTTCAACTCGTTTTTGGTGAGCTGACCGCAAGTCCAAAATTTTTGTTCAGGACCTGTGCTGGTTCCCGGTGGGGGGCTGAGAGTTTGGTTAATTCTTCTTCCTGCCGGGAAATTACAGTGATATGTGCCCGTCCAAATGCCTAACAGCTACTCTCTCATTGGTTCTCCCTCTTCCCTTTCATCCTCTGCCAAATTGGCAACCTGTGCGAACCAGGAGGTTAAAGGGGCTGTCTCTCCAAGTTGGGAGGTTGATAGTAAAGCAGATGGAAAGTCAAACCGGAGCACCAGGAGAGGGACTATTCGTTGAGTTTTAGAAACCTTTCGTATTCACAGTGTGTCCATTCTCTACGTTTCCCGTACATGTTATAGCTGTAGTAATATTCCCTTCAACCTGTAGAGTTGGGACCCATGGAATGGGTGCCATGCATTATTGCTATAAAGGGTCTGCATTTGCTCACCCAATCTCACCAATCCTCTCAGTCCCAAGTGTCCAGCCTTATGCCACATCCAGCTGTCGCTGTAGATAGGGTCATTCCAGGTTTCATCAGAGAACCTGAAGGAATTGTAAAGAATTTCCCAGTTGTTTTGTTTTATTTTTGAAATTCCTTTTTATAGTGGGTTTGAGCTGATTCTCGCTGCCATGTTTATGCCAGTCTAGACACACTTGATTCCCTTACGGAGACATATCAATACATAGGTTTTAAGATTCTTACTAGTCAGATATATTCCTCTGCGGGAAATATGGGGTTTTGAGTCCCTTTCACTGAGGAAGGTGTAGGTCTTGTCTATTCCATAGTTGGTTTTTGGAACGGTACCTCTGCTTATATCAAACTCTGGTTTTATGCATCACCCCACCTCTCCTTCCCCCTTAAGCAGGCATAAGAGTGTTTTCTAAATGTGAGACACTGTTCTCTTTCCTAACTCAGGTCAAGTGTAGCCATGTTTACAGGATCTTCATAAGTGATATCTTATGATAAGTTTCTTTTTCTCTGTGACTTATTTCACTTAGAATCATCGTACCTGAATCCACCCATTTTGCTGCTACTGGTCTTATGACATTGATTTCATGGCTGAAGGATATTCCATCATACGTAAGTACCACAATTTTTTGAACCATTTTTATATTTCCTGGGATATTTAAGGTGTATCCAAGTTGAGGTCCTTGTACCCAGTGCAGCCCTAAATTTTGGGGTGGCTCTGTCTTATTGATCTTCAGCTTTCCCAAGGTATATTCCCTAGACTGGAAGTGCCCTTGGCTCTGTAGCTCTGTTGTTTACTTGTTTTAGGGAACACAATGCACTCCTCCAGAGAGGCAGTTGGCAATTTAAATCCCGCCCATCAGCATAACAAGGTTCCCTGTTCTCCAGGGCCTGTCTTGCCTTTCTGGTTTTTACACATTTTGTGGATGTCCCTTTTGACCGGTGGGAAGTGATACTTCTTTGTAGTGCAAATTTGCATTGCCCGCTTGCTTGCTTGGCCAAAAAGGGCATATACGTTTTCTCCTGAATATATTAAGGAGAAAACGCATATGCCCTTTTTGGCCAAGTGCATCATTGTCGAAGTTGTGCCCCTCTTCCTGTGCTTTAAAGGCGATTCCAACGTACCTCTTGAAATCTGTTTCCTGCTATTCTGCCTCGCTTTCAAGTCCGCCTCGTTGCCTTCCCTCAACAGATTTTTGGACGATAGTTGTCCTTTATTACTCGGCCAGTTTGTGAATTGCTGTGCCCCTGAGCTCCATTTTTCAACTCGTTTTAGGTGAGCTGACCGCAAGTCCAAAATTTTGGTTCAGGACCTATACTGGTTCCCGGTGGGTGGCTGAGACTTTGGTTAATTCTTCTTCCTGCCGGGAAATTACAGTGATATGTGCCCGTCCAAATGCCTAAAAGCTACTCTCTCATTGGTTCTCCCTCTTCCCTTTCATCCTCTGCCAAATAGGCAACCTGTGCGAACCAGGAGGTTAAAGGGGCTGTCTCTCCAAGTTGGGAGGTTGATAGTAAAGCAGATGGGAAGTCAAACCGGAGCACCAGGAGAGGGACTATTCATTGAGTTTTAGAAACCTTTCGTATTCACAGTGTGTCCGTTCTGTAGGTTTCCCGTACATGTTATAACTGTAGTACTATTCCCTTCAACCTGGAGAGTTGGGACCCATGGAATGGGTGCCATGCATTATTGCTTTAAAGGGTCTACATTTGATCACCCAATCTCACCAATCCTCTCAGTCCCAAGTGTCCAGCCTTATGCCACATAGAGCTGTCATTGTAGATAGGGTCATTTCAGGTTTCATCAGAGACCCTGAAGGAATTGTAAAGAATTTCCCAGTTTTTTTGTTTTATTTTTGAAATTCCTTTTTATAGTGGGTTTGAGCTGATTCTCGCTGCCATATTTATCCCAGTCTAGACACACTTGATTCCCTTACGGAGACATATCAATACATAGGTTTTAAGATTCTTACTAGTCAGATATATTCCTCTGCGTGAAATATGGTGTTTTGAGTCCCTTTCACTGAGGAAGGTGTTGGTCTTTTCTATTCCATAGTTGATTTTTGGAACGGTACCTGTGCTTATATGAAACTCTGGATTTATGAATCTCCCCACCTCTCCTTCCCCCTTAAGCAGGCATAAGAGTGTTTTCTAAATGTGAGACACTGTTCTCTTTCCTAACTCAGTTCAAGTGTAGCCATGTTTACAGGATCTTCATAAGTGATATCTTATGATAAGTTTCTTTTTCTGTGTGACTTATTTCACTTAGAATCATCGTACCTGAATCCACCCATTTTGCTGCTACTGGTCTTATGACATTGATTTCATGGCTGAGGGATATTCCATCGTACGTAAGTACCACAATTTTTTGAACCATTTTTATATTTCCTGGGATATTTAAGGTGTACCCAAGTTGAGGTCCTTGTAAGCAGTGCAGCCCTAAATTTTGGGGTGGCTATGTCTAATTGATTTTCAGTTTTCCCAAGGTATATTCCCTAGAATGGAAGTGGCCGTGGCTCTGTAGCTCTGTTCTTTACTTGTTTTAGGGAACACAATGTACTCCTCCAGAGAGGCAGTTGGCAATTTACATCCCGCCCATCAGCATAACAAGGCTCCCTGTTCTCCAGGGCCTGTCTTGCCTTTCTGGTTTGTACACATTTTGTGGATGTCCCTTTTGACCGGTGGGAAGTGATACTTCTTTGTAGTGCAGATTTGCATTGCCCGCTTGCTTGCTTGGCCAAAAAGGGCGTATGCGTTTTCTCCTGAATATATTAAGGAGAAAACGCATACGCCCTTTTTGGCCAAGGGCATCATTGTCGAAGTTGTGCCCCTCTTCCTGTGCTTTAAAGGCGATTGCAACGTACCTCTTGAAATCTGTTTCCTGCTCTTCTTCCTCGCTTTCAAGTCTGCCTCGTTGCCTTCCCTCAACAGATTTTTGGACGATAGTTGTCCTTTATTACTCGGCCAGTTTGTGAATTGCTGTGCCCCTGAGCTCCATTTTTCAACTCGTTTTAGGTGAGCTGACCGCAAGTCCAAAATTTTGGTTCAGGACCTATACTGGTTCCCGGTGGGGGGCTGAGACTTTGGTTAATTCTTCTTCCTGCCGGGAAATTACAGTGATATGTGCCCGTCCAAATGCCTAACAGCTACTCTCTCATTGGTTCTCCCTCTTCCCTTTCATCCTCTGCCAAATTGGCAACCTGTGCGAACCAGGAGGTTAAAGGGGCTGTCTCTCCAAGTTGGGAGGTTGATAGTAAAGCAGATGGAAAGTCAAACCGGAGCACCAGGAGAGGGACTATTCGTTGAGTTTTAGAAACCTTTCGTATTCACAGTGTGTCCCTTCTCTAGGTTTCCCATACATGTTATAACTGTAGTAATATTCCCTTCAACCTGGAGAGTTGGGACCCATGGAATGGGTGCCATGCATTATTGCTTTAAATGGTCTGCATTTGTTCACCCAGTCTCACCAAACCTCTCAGTCCCAAGTGTCCAGCCTTATGCCACTCCCAGCTGTCATTGTAGATAGGGTCATTCCAGGTTTCATCAGAGACCCTGAAGGAATTGTAAAGAATTTCCCAGTTTTTTTGTTTTGTTTTTGAAATTCCTTTTTATAGTGGGTTTGAGCTGATTCTCGCTGCCATGTTTATGCCAGTCTAGACACACTTGATTCCCTTACGGAGACATATCAATACATAGGTTTTAAGATTCTTACTAGTCAGATATATTCCTCTGCGGGAAATATGGGGTTTTGAGTCCCTTTCACTGAGGAAGGTGTAGCTCTTGTCTATTCCATAGTTGGTTTTTGAAACGGTACCTGTTCTTATACCAAACTCTGGTTTTATGCATCACCCCACCTCTCCTTCCCCCTTAAGCAGGCATAAGAGTGTTTTCTAAATGTGAGACACTGTTCTCTTTCCTAACTCAGTTCAAGTGTAGCCATGTTTACAGGATCTTAATAAGTGATATCTTATGATAAGTTTCTTTTTCTCTGTGACTTATTTCACTTAAAATCATCCTACCTGAATCCACCCATTTTGCTGTTACTGGTCTTATGACATTGATTTCATGGCTGAGGGATACTCCATCGTACGTAAGTACCACAATTTTTTGAACCATTTTTATATTTCCTGGGATATTTAAGTTGTACCCAAGTTGAGGTCCTTGTAAGCAGTGCAGCCCTAAATTTTGGGGTTTCTCTGTCTTATTGATCTTCAGTTTTCCCAAGGTATATTCCCTAGACTGGAAGTGCCCTTGGCTCTGTAGCTCTGTTGTTTACTTGTTTTAGGGAACACAATTCACTCCTCCAGAGAGGCAGTTGGCAATTTACATCCCGCCCATCAGCATAACAAGGCTCCCTGTTCTCCAGGGCCTGTCTTGCCTTTCTGGTTTTTACACATTTTGTGGATGTCCCTTTTGACCGGTGGGAAGTGATACTTCTTTGTAGTGCAGATTTGCATTCCCCGCTTGCTTGCTTGGCCAAAAAGGGCGTATGCGTTTTCTCCTGAATATATTCAGGAGAAAACGCATACGCCCTTTTTGGCCAAGTGCATCATTGTCGAAGTTGTGCCCCTCTTCTTGTGCTTTAAAGGCGATTCCAACGTACCTCTTGAAATCTGTTTCCTGCTATTCTGCCTCGCTTTCAAGTCCGCCTCGTTGCCTTCCCTCAATAGATTTTTGGACGATAGTTGACCTTTATTACTCTGCCAGTTTGTGAATTGCTGTGCCCCTGAGTTCCATTTTTCAACTCGTTTTTGGTGAGCTGACCGCAAGTCCAAAATTTTGGTTCAGGACCTATACTGGTTCACGGTGCGGGCCTGAGACTTTGGTTAATTCTTCTTCCTGCCGGGAAATTACAGTGATATGTGCCCGTCCAAATGCCTAACAGCTACTCTCTCATTGGTTCTCCCTCTTCCCTTTCATCCTCTGCCAAATTGGCAACCTGTGTGAACCAGGAGGTTAAAGGGGCTGTCTCTGCAAGTTGGGAAGTTGAGAGTAAAGCAGATGGAAAGTCAAACCGGAGCACCAGGAGAGGGACTATTCGTTGAGTTTTACAAACCTTTCGTATTCACAGTGTGTCCGTTCTCTAGGTTTCCCGTACATGTTATAGCTGTAGTAATATTCCCTTCAACCTGGAGAGTTGGGACCCATGGAATGTGTGCCATGCATTATTGCTTTAAAGGGTCTGCATTTGCTCACCCAATCTCACCAATCCTCTCAGTCCCAAGTGTCCAGCCTTATGCCACATCCAGCTGTCGTTGTAGATAGGGTCATTCCAGGTTTCATCAGAGACCCTGAAGGAATTGGAAAGAATTTCCCAGTTTTTGTGTTTTGTTTTTGAAATTCCTTTTTATAGTGGGTTTGAGCTGATTCTCGCTGCCATGTTTATGCCAGTCTAGACACACTTGATTCCCTTACGGAGACATTTCAATACATAGGTTTTAAGATTCTTACTAGTCAGATATATTCTTCTGCGGGAAATATGGGGTTTTGAGTCCCTTTCACTGAGGAAGGTGTAGGTCTTGTCTATTCCATAGTTGGTTTTTGGAATGGTACCTGTGCTTATATCAAACTCTGGTTTTATGCATCACCCCACCTCTCCTTCCCCCTTAAGCAGGCATAAGAGTGTTTTCTAAATGTGAGACACTGTTCTCTTTCCTAACTCAGTTCAAGTGTAGCCATGTTTACAGGATCTTCATAAGTGATATCTTATGATAAGTTCCTTTTTCTCTGTGACTTATTTCACTTAGAATCATCGTACCTGAATCCACCCATTTTGCTGCTACTGGTCTTATGACATTGATTTCATGGCTGAGGGATATTCCATCGTACGTAAGTACCACAATTTTTTGAACCATTTTTATATTTCCTGGGATATTTAAGTTGTACCCAAGTTGAGGTCCTTGTAAGCAGTGCAGCCCTAAATTTTGGGGTGGCTCTGTCTTATTGATCTTCAGTTTTCCCAAGGTATATTCCCTAGACTGGAAGTGCCCTTGGCTCTGTAGCTCTGTTGTTTACTTGTTTTAGGGAACACAATGCACTCCTCCAGAGAGGCAGTTGGCAATTTACATCCCGCCCATCAGCATAACAAGGCTCCCTGTTCTCCAGGGCCTGTCTTGCCTTTCTGGTTTTTACACATTTTGTGGATGTCCCTTTTGACCGGTGGGAAGTGATACTTCTTTGTAGTGCAGATTTGCATTGCCCGCTTGCTTGCTTGGCCAAAAAGGGCGTATGCGTTTTCTTCTGAATATATTCAGGAGAAAAGGCATACACCCTTTTTGGCCAAGTGCATCATTGTCGATGTTGTGCCTCTCTTCCTGTGCTTTAAAGGGGATTCCAACGTACCTTTTGAAATCTGTTTCCTGCTATTCTGCCTCGCTTTCAAGTCCGCCTCGTTGCCTTCCCTCAACTGATTTTTGGACGATAGTTGTCCTTTATTACTCGGCCAGTTTGTGAATTGCTGTGCCCCTGAGCTCCATTTTTCAACTCGTTTTTGGTGAGCTGACCGCAAGTCCAAAATTTTGGTTCAGGACCTATACTGGTTCCCGGTGGGGGGCTGAGACTTTGGTTAATTCTTCTTCCTGCCGGGAAATTACAGTGATATGTGCCCGTCCAAATGCCTATCAGCTACTCTCTCATTGGTTCTCCCTCTTCCCTTTCATCCTCTGCCAAATTGGCAACATGTGCGAACCACGAGGTTAAAGGGGCTGTCTCTCCAAGTTGGGAGGTTGATAGTAAAGCAGATGGAAAGTCAAACCGGAGCACCAGGAGAGGGACTATTCGTTGAGTTTTAGAAACCTTTCGTATTCACAGTGTGTCCGTTCTCTAGGATTCCCGTACATGTTATATCTGTAGTAATATTCCCTTCAACCTGGAGAGTTGGGACCCATGGAATGTGTGCCATGCATTATTGCTTTAAAGGGTCTGCATTTGCTCACCCAATCTCACCAATCCTCTCAGTCCCAAGTGTCCAGCCTTATTCCACATCCAGCTGTCATTGTAGATAGGGTCATTCCAGGTTTCATCAGAGACCCTGAAGGAATTGTAAAGAATTTCCCAGTTTTTTTTGTTTTATTTTTGAAATTCCTTTTTATAGTGGGTTTGAGCTGATTCTCGCTGCCATATTTATGCCAGTCTAGACACACTTGATTCCCTTACGGAGACATATCAATACATAGGTTTTAAGATTCTTACTAGTCAGATATATTCCTCTGCGGGAAATATGGGGTTTTGAGTCCCTTTCACTGAGGAAGGTGTATGTCTTGTCTATTCCATAGTTGGTTTTTGGAATGGTACCTGTGCTTATATCAAACTCTGGTTTTATGCATCACCCCACCTCTCCTTCCCCCTTAAGCAGGCATAAGAGTGTTTTCTAAATGTGAGACACTGTTCTCTTTCCTAACTCAGTTCAAGTGTAGCCATGTTTACAGGATCTTCATAAGTGATATCTTATGATAAGTTTCTTTTTCTGTTTTACTTATTTCATTTAGAATCATCGTACCTGAATCCACCCATTTTGCTGCTACTGGTCTTATGACATTGATTTCATGGCTGAGGGATATTCCATCGTACGTAAGTACCACAATTTTTTGAACCATTTTTATATTTCCTGGGATATTTATGGTGTACCCAAGTTGAGGTCCTTGTAAGCAGTGCAGCCCTAAATTTTGGGGTGGTTGTGTCTTTTTGATTTGCTGTTTTCCGAAGGTATATTCCCTAGACTGGAAGTGCCCTTGGCTCTGTAGCTCTGTTGTTTACTTGTTTTAGGGAACACAATGCACTCCTCCAGAGAGGCAGTTGGCAATTTACATCTCGCCCATCAGCATAACAAGGCTCCCTGTTCTCCAGGGCCTGTCTTGCCTTTCTGGTTTTTACACATTTTGTGGATGTCCCTTTTGACCGGTGGGAAGTGATACTTCTTTGTAGTGCAGATTTGCATTGCCCGCTTGCTTGCTTGGCCAAAAAGGGCGTATGTGTTTTCTCCTGAATATATTCAGGAGAAAACGCATACGCCCTTTTTGGCCAAGTGCATCATTGTCGAAGTTGTGCCCCTCTTCCTGTGCTTTAAAGGCGATTCCAACGTACCTCTTGAAATCTGTTTCCTGCTATTCTGCCTCGCTTTCAAGTCCGCCTCGTTGCCTTCCCTCAACACATTTTTGGACGATAGTTGTCCTTTATTACTCGGCCAGTTTGTGAATTGCTGTGCCCCTGAGCTCCATTTTTCAACTCGTTTTAGGTGAGCTGACCGCAAGTCCAAAATTTTGGTTCAGGACCTATACTGGTTCCCGGTGGGGGGCTGAGACTTTGGTTAATTCTTCTTCCTGCCGGGAAATTACAGTGATATGTGCCCGTCCAAATGCCTAACAGCTACTCTCTCATTGGTTCTCCCTCTTCCCTTTCATCCTCTGCCAAATTGTCAACCTGTGCGAAACAGGAGGTTAAAGGGGCTGTCTCTCCAAGTTGGGAGGTTGATAGTAAAGCAGATGGAAAGTCAAACCGGAGCACCAGGAGAGGGACTATTCGTTGAGTTTTAGAAACCTTTCGTATTCACAGTGTGTCCGTTCTCTAGGTTTCCTGTATATGTTATAACTGTAGTAATATTCCCTTCAACCTGGAGAGTTGGGACCCATGGAATGTGTGCCATGCATTATTGCTTTAAATGGTCTGCATTTGTTCACCCAATCTCACCAATCCTCTCAGTCCCAAGTGTCCAGCCTTATGCCACATCCAGCTGTCGTTGTAGATAGGGTCATTCCAGCTTTCATCAGAGACCCTGAAGGAATTGTAAAGAATTTCCCATTTTTTTTGTTTTGTTTTTGAAATTCCTTTTTATAGTGGGTTTGAGCTCATTCTCGCTGCCATGTTTATGCCAGTCTAGGCACACTTGTTTCCCTTACGGAGACATATCAATACATAGGATTTAAGATTCTTTTTTTTTTTTTTTTTTTTTTTTTTTGCCGTACGCGGGCCTCTCACTGTTGTGGCCTCTCCCGTTGTGGAGCACGGGCTCCGGACGCGCAGGATCAGCGGCCATGGCTCACGGGCCCAGGCGCTCCGCGGCATGCGGGATCTTCCCGGACCGGGGCACGAACCCATGTCCCCTGCCTCGGCAGGCGGACTCTCAACCACTGCGCCACCAGGAAAGCCCAGGATTTAAGATTCTTACTAGTCAGATATATTCCTCTGCGGGAAATATGGTGTTTTGAGTCCCTTTCACTGAGAAGGTGTAGGTCTTGTCTATTCCATAGTTGGTTTTTGGAATGGTACCTGTGCTTATATCAAACTCTGGTTTTATGCATCACCCCACCTCTCCTTCCCCCTTAAGCAGGCATAAGAGTGTTTTCTAAATGTGAGACACTGTTCTCTTTCCTAACTCAGTTCAAGTGTAGCCATGTTTACCGGATCTTCATAAGTGATATCTTATGATAAGTTTCTTTTTCTGTGTGACATTTCACTTAGAATCATCGTACCTGAATCCACCCATTTTGCTGCTACTGGTCTTATGACATTGATTTCATGGCTGAGGGATATTCCATCGTACGTAAGTACCACAATTTTTTGAACCATTTTTATATTTCCTGGGATATTTAAGGTGTACCCAAGTTGAGGTCCTTGTAAGCAGTGCAGCCCTAAATTTTGGGGTGGCTCTGTCTTATTGATCTTCAGTTTTCCCAAGGTATATTCCCTAGACTGGAAGTGCCCTTGGCTCTGTAGCTCTGTTCTTTACTTGTTTTAGGGAACACAATGCACTCCTCCAGAGAGGCATTTGGCAATTTACATCCCGCCCATCAGCATAACAAGGCTCCCTGTTCTCCAGGGCCTGTCTTGCCTTTCTGGTTTTTACACATTTTGTGGATGTCCCTTTTGACCGGTGGGAAGTGATACTTCTTTGTAGTGCAGATTTGCATTCCCCGCTTGCTTGCTTGGCCAAAAAGGGCGTATGCGTTTTCTCCTGAATATATTCAGGAGAAAACGCATACGCCCTTTTTGGCCAAGTGCATCATTGTCGAAGTTGTGCCCCTCTTCCTGTGCTTTAAAGGCGATTCCAACGTACCTCTTGAAATCTGTTTCCTGCTATTCTGCCTCGCTTTCAAGTCGGCCTCGTTGCCTTCCCTCAACAGATTTTTGGACGATAGTTGACCTTTATTACTCTGCCAGTTTGAGAATTGCCGTGCCCCTGAGCTCCATTTTTCAACTCGTTTTTGGTGAGCTGACCGCAAGTCCAAAATTTTGGTTCAGGACCTATGCTGGTTCCCGGTGGGGGGCTGAGACTTTGGTTAATTCTTCTTCCTGCCGGGAAATTACAGTGATATGTGCCCGTCCAAATGCCTAACAGCTACTCTCTCATTGGTTCTCCCTCTTCCCTTTCATCCTCTGCCAAATTGGCAACCTGTGCGAACCAGGAGGTTAAAGGGGCTGTCTCTCCAAGTTGGGAGGTTGATAGTAAAGCAGGTGGAAAGTCAAACCGGAGCACCAGGAGAGGGAATATTCGTTGAGTTTTAGAAACCTTTCGTATTCACAGTGTGTCCATTCTCTAGGTTTCCCATACATGTTATAACTGTAGTAATATTCCCTTCAACCTGGAGAGTTGGGACCCATGGAATGTGTGCCATGCATTATTGCTTTAAATGGTCTGCATTTGTTCACCCAATCTCACCAAACCTCTCAGTCCCAAGAGTCCAGCCTTATGCCACTCCCAGCTGTCATTGTAGATAGGGTCATTCCAGGTTTCATCAGAGACCCTGAAGGAATTGTAAAGAATTTCCCAGTTTTTTAGTTTTGTTTTTGAAATTCCTTTTTATAGTGGGTTTGAGCTGATTCTCGCTGCCATGTTTATGCCAGTCTAGACACACTTGATTCCCTTACGGAGACATATCAATACATAGGTTTTAAGATTCTTACTAGTCAGATATATTCCTCTGCGGGAAATATGGGGTTTTGAGTCCCTTTCACTGAGGAAGGTGTAGCTCTTGTCTATTCCATAGTTGGTTTTTGGAACGGTACCTGTGCTTATATCAAACTCTGGTTTTATGCATCACCCCACCTCTCCTTCCCCCTTAAGCAGGCATAAGAGTGTTTTCTAAATGTGAGACACTGTTCTCTTTCCTAACTCAGTTCAAGTGTAGCCATGTTAACAGGATCTTCATAAGTGATATCTTATGATAAGTTTCTTTTTCTCTGTGACTTATTTCACTTAAAATCATCCTACCTGAATCCACCCATTTTGCTGCTACTGGTCTTATGACATTGATTTCATGGCTGAGGGATACTCCATCGTACGTAAGTACCACAATTTTTTGAACCATTTTTATATTTCCTGGGATATTTAAGTTGTACCCAAGTTGAGGTCCTTGTAAGCAGTGCAGCCCTAAATTTTGGGGTTTCTCTGTGTTATTGATCTTCAGTTTTCCCAAGGTATATTCCCTAGACTGGAAGTGCCCTTGGCTCTGTAGCTCTGTTGTTTACTTGTTTTAGGGAACAGAATTCAATCCTCCAGAGAGGCAGTTGGCAATTTACATCCCGCCCATCAGCATAACAAGGCTCCCTGTTCTCCAGGGCCTGTCTTGCCTTTCTGGTTTTTACACATTTTGTGGATGTCCCTTTAGACCGGTGGGAAGTGATACTTCTTTGTAGTGCAGATTTGCATTGCCCGCTTGCTTGCTTGGCCAAAAAGGGCGTATGCGTTTTCTCCTCAGGAGAAAACGCATACGCCCTTTTTGGCCAAGTGCATCATTGTCGAAGTTGTGCCCCTCTTCCTGTGCTTTAAAGGCGATTCCAACGTACCTCTTGAAATCTGTTTCCTGCTATTCTGCCTCGCTTTCAAGTCCGCCTCGTTGCCTTCCCTCAACAGATTTTTGGACGATAGTTGACCTTTATTACTCTGCCAGTTTGTGAATTGCTGTGCCCCTGAGCTCCATTTTTCAACTAGTTTTTGGTGAGCTGACCGCAAGTCCAAAATTTTGGTTCAGGACCTATACTGGTTCACGGTGGGGGGCTGAGACTTTGGTTAATTCTTCTTCCTGCCGGGAAATTACAGTGATATGTGCCCGTCCAAATGCCTAACAGCTACTCTCTCTTTGGTTCTCCCTCTTCCCTTTCATCTTCTGCCAAATTGGCAACCTGTGTGAACCAGGAGGTTAAAGGGGCTGTCTCTGCAAGTTGGGAGGTTGAGAGTAAAGCAGATGGAAAGTCAAACCGGAGCACCAGGAGAGGGACTATTCGTTGAGTTTTACAAACCTTTCGTATTCACAGTGTGTCCGTTCTCTAGGTTTCCCGTACATGTTATAGCTGTAGTAATATTCCCTTCAACCTGGAGAGTTGGGACCCATGGAATGTGTGCCATGCATTATTGCTTTAAAGGGTCTGCATTTGCTCACCCAATCTCACCAATCCTCTCAGTCCCAAGTGTCCAGCCTTATGCCACATCCAGCTGTCGTTGTAGATAGGGTCATTCCAGGTTTCATCAGAGACCCTGAAGGAATTGGAAAGAATTTCCCAGTTTTTTTGTTTTGTTTTTGAAATTCCTTTTTATAGTGGGTTTGAGCTGATTCTCGCTGCCATGTTTATGCCAGTCTAGACACACTTGATTCCCTTATGGAGACATATCAATACATAGGTTTTAAGATTCTTACTAGTCAGATATATTCCTCTGCGGGAAATATGGGGTTTTGAGTCCCTTTCACTGAGGAAGGTGTAGGTCTTGTCTATTCCATAGTTGGTTTTTGGAATGGTACCTGTGCTTATATCAAACTCTGGTTTTATGCATCACCCCACCTCTCCTTCCCCCTTAAGCAGGCATAAGAGTGTTTTCTAAATGTGAGACACTGTTCTCTTTCCTAACTCAGTTCAAGTGTAGCCATGTTTACAGGATCTTCATAAGTGATATCTTATGATAAGTTTCTTTTTCTCTGTGACTTATTTCACTTAGAATCATCGTACCTGAATCCACCCATTTTGCTGCTACTGGTCTTATGACATTGATTTCATGGCTGAGGGATATTCCATCGTACGTAAGTACCACAATTTTTTGAACCATTTTTATATTTCCTGGGATATTTAAGGTGTACCCAAGTTGAGGTCCTTGTAAGCATTGCAGCCCTAAATTTTGGGGTTGCTCTGTCTTATTGATTTTTAGTTTGCCCAAGGTATATTCCCTAGACTGGAAGTGCCCTTGGCTCTGTAGCTCTGTTCTTTATTTGTTTTAGTGAACACAATGTACTCCTCCAGAGAGGCAGTTGGCAATTTACATCCCGCCCATCAGCATAACAAGGCTCCCTGTTCTCCAGGGCCTGTCTTGCCTTTCTGGTTTTTACACATTTTGTGGATGTCCCTTTTGACCGGTGGGAAGTGATACTTCTTTGTAGTGCAGATTTGCATTGCCCGCTTGTTTGCTTGGCCAAAAAGGGCGTATGCGTTTTCTCCTGAATATATTCAGGAGAAAACGCATACGCCCTTTTTGGCCAAGTGCATCATTGTCGAAGTTGTGCCCCTCTTCCTGTGCTTTAAAGGCGATTCCAACGTACCTCTTGAAATCTGTTTCCTGCTATTCTGCCTCGCTTTCAAGTCCGCCTCGTTGCCTTCCCTCAACAGATTTTTGGACGATAGTTGACCTTTATTACTCTGCCAGTTTGTGAATTGCTGTGCCCCTGAGCTCCATTTTTCAACTCGTTTTTGGTGAGCTGACCGCAGGTCCAAAATTTTGGTTCAGGACCTATACTGGTTCCCGGTGGGTGGCTGAGACTTTGGTTAATTCTTCTTCCTGCCGGGAAATTACAGTGATATGTGCCCGTCCAAATGCCTAACAGCTACTCTCTCATTGGTTCTCCCTCTTCTCTTTCATCCTCTGCCAAATTGGCAACCTGTGTGAACCAGGAGGTTAAAGGGGCTGTCTCTGCAAGTTGGGAGGTTGAGAGTAAAGCAGATGGAAAGTCAAACCGGAGCACCAGGAGAGGGACTATTCGTTGAGTTTTAGAAACCTTTCGTATTCACAGTGTGTCCGTTCTCTAGGTTTCCCGTACATGTTATAGCTGTAGTAATATTCCCTTCAACCTGGAGAGTTAGGACCCATGGAATGGGTGCCATGCATTATTGCTTTAAAGGGTCTGTATTTGCTCACCCAATCTCACCAATGCTCTCAGTCCCAAGTGTCCAGCCCTATGCCACATCCAGCTGTCGTTGTAGATAGGGTCATTCCAGGTTTCATCAGAGACCCTGAAGGAATTGTAAATAATTTCCCAGTTGTTTTGTTTTATATTTGAAATTCCTTTTTATAGTGGGTTTGAGCTGATTCTAGCTGCCATGTTTATGCCAGTCTAGACACACTTGATTCCCTTACGGAGACATATCAATACATAGGTTTTAAGATTCTTACTAGTCAGATATATTCCTCTGCGGGAAATATGGGGTTTTGAGTCCCTTTCACTGAGGAACGTGTAGGTCTTGTCTATTCCATAGTTGGTTTTTGGAACGGTACCTGTGCTTATATCAAACTCTGGTTTTATGCATCACCCCACCTCTCCTTCCCCCTTAAGCAGGCATAAGAGTGTTTTCTAAATGTGAGACACTGTTCTCTTTCCTAACTCAGTTCAAGTGTAGCCATGTTTACAGGATCTTCATAAGTGATATCTTATAATAAGTTTCTTTTTCTGTGTGACTTATTTCACTTAGAATCATCGTACCTGAATCCACCCATTTTGCTGCTACTGGTCTTATGACATTGATTTCATGGCTGAGGGATATTCCATCGTACGTAAGTACCACAATTTTTTGAACCATTTTTATATTTCCTGGATTATTTAAGGTGTACCCAAGTTGAGGTCCTTGTAAGCAGTGCAGCCCTAAATTTTGGGGTGGCTCTGTCTTATTGATCTTCAGTTTTCCCAAGGTATATTCCCTAGACTCGAAGTGCCCTTGGCTCTGTAGCTCTGTTGTTTACTTGTTTTAGGGAACACAATGCACTCCTCCAGAGAGGCAGTTGGCAATTTACATCCCGCCCATCAGCATAACAAGGCTCCCTGTTCTCCAGGGCCTGTCTTGACTTTCTGGTTCTTACACATTTTGTGGATGTCCCTTTTGACCGGTGGGAAGTGATACTTCTTTGTAGTGCAGATTTGCATTGCCCGCTTGCTTGCTTGGCCAAAAAGGGCGTATGCGTTTTCTCCTGAATATATTCAGGAGAAAACGCATACGCCCTTTTTGGCCAAGTGCATCATTGTCGAAGTTGTGCCCCTCTTCCTGTGCTTTAAAGGCGATTCCAACGTACCTCTTGAAATCTGTTTCCTGCTATTCTGCCTCGCTTTCAAGTCCGCCTCGTTGCCTTCCCTCAACAGATTTTTGGACGATAGTTGTCCTTTATTACTCGGCCAGTTTGTGAATTGCTGTCCCCCTGAGCTCCATTTTTCAACTCGTTTTTGGTGAGCTGACCGCAAGTCCAAAATTTTGGTTCAGGACCTATACTGGTTCCCGGTGGGTGGCTGAGAATTTGGTTAATTCTTCTTCCTGCCGGGAAATTACAGTGATATGTGCCCGTCCAAATGCCTAACAGCTACTCTCTCATTGGTTCTCCCTCTTCCCTTTCATCCTCTGCCAAATTGGCAACCTGTGCGAACCGGGAGGTTAAAGGGGCTGTCTCTCCAAGTTGGGAGGTTGATAGTAAAGCAGACGGAAAGTCTAACCGGAGCACCAGGAGAGGGACTATGCGTTGAGTTTTAGAAACCTTTCGTATTCACAGTGTGTCCGTTCCCTAGGTTTCCCGCACATGTTATAGCTGTAGTAATATTCCCTTCAAACTGGAGAGTTTGGACCCATGGAATGGGTGCCATGCATTATTGCTTTAAAGGGTCTGCATTTGCTCACCCAATCTCACCAATCGTCTCAGTCCCAAGTGTCCCTCCTTATGCCACATCCAGCTGTCGTTGTAGATAGGGTCATTCCAGCTTTCATCAGAGACCCTGAAGGAATTGTAAAGAATTTCCCAGTTTTTTTGTTTTGTTTTTGAAATTCCTTTTTATAGTGGGTTTGAGCTGATTCTCGCTGCCATGTTTATGCCAGTCTAGACACACTTGATTCCCTTACGGAGACATATCAATACATAGGTTTTAAGATTCTTATTAGTCAGATATTTTCCTCTGCGGGAAATATGGGGTTTTGAGTCCCTTTCACTGAGGACGGTGTAGGTCTTGTCTATTCCATAGTTGGTTTTTGGAACGGTACCTGTGCTTATAGCAAACTCTGGTTTTATGCATCACCCCACCTCTCCTTCCCCCTTAAGCAGGTATAAGAGTGTTTTCTAAATGTGAGACACTGTCCTCTTTCCTAACTCAGTTCAAGTGTAGCCATGTTTACAGGATCTTCATAAGTGATATCTTATGATAAGTTTCTTTTTCTGTGTGACTTATTTCACTTAGAATCATCGTACCTGAATCCACCCATTTTGCTGCTACTGGTCTTATGACATTGATTTCATGGCTGAGGGATATTCCATCGTACATAAGTACCACAATTTTTTGAACCATGTTTATATTTTCTGGGATACTTAAGGTGTATCCAAGTTGAGGTCCTTGTATGCAGTGCAGCCCTAAATTTTGGGGTGGCTCTGTCTTATTGATTTTCAGTTTTCCCAAGGTATATTCCCTAGACTGGTAGTGCCCTTGGCTCTGTAGCTCTGTTCTTTACTTGTTTTAGGGAACAGAATGCACTCCTCCAGAGAGGCAGTTGGCAATTTACATCCCGCCCATCAGCATAACAAGGCTCCCTGTTCTCCAGGGCCTGTCTTGCCTTTCTTGTTCTTACACATTTTGTGGATGTCCCTTTTGACCGGTGGGAAGTGATCCTTCTTTGTAGTGCAGATTTGCATTGCCCGCTTGCTTGCTTGGCCAAAAAGGGCGTATGCGTTTTCTCCTGAATATATTCAGGAGAAAACGCATACGCCCTTTTTGGCCAAGTGCATCATTGTCGAAGTTGTGCCCCTCTTCCTGCGCTTTAAAGGCGATTCCAACGTACCTCTTGATATCTGTTTCCTGCTATTCTGCCTCGCTTTCAAGTCCGCCTCGTTGCCTTCCCTCAACAGATTTTTGGACGATAGTTGTCCTTTATTACTCGGCCAGTTTGTGAATTGCTGTGCCCCTGAGCTCCATTTTTCATCTCGTTTTTGGTGAGCTGACCGCAAGTCCAAAATTTTGGTTCAGGACCTATACTGGTTCCCGGTGGGTGGCTGAGAATTTGGTTAATTCTTCTTCCTTCCGGGAAATTACAGTGATATGTGCCCGTCCAAATGCCTAACAGCTACTCTCTCATTGGTTCTCCCTCTTCCCTTTCATCCTCTGCCAAATTGGCAACCTGTGCGAACCAAGAGGTTAAAGGGGCTGTCTCTCCAAGTTGGGAGGTTGATAGTAAAGCAGACGGAAAGTCTAACCGGAGCACCAGGAGAGGGACTATGCGTTGAGTTTTAGAAACCTTTCGTATTCACAGTGTGTCCGTTCCCTAGGTTTCCCGCACATGTTATAGCTGTAGTAATATTCCCTTCAACCTGGAGAGTTTGGACCCATGGAATGGGTGCCATGCATTATTGCTTTAAAGGGTCTGCATTTGCTCACCCAATCTCACCAATCGTCTCAGTCCCCAGTGTCCCTCCTTATGCCACATCCAGCTGTTGTTGTAGATAGGGTCATTCCAGCTTTCATCAGAGACCCTGAAGGAATTGTAAAGAATTTCCCAGTTTTTTTGTTTTGTTTTTGAAATTCCTTTTTATAGTGGGTTTGAGCTGATTCTCGCTGCCATGTTTATGCCAGTCTAGACACACTTGATTCCCTTACGGAGACATATCAATACATAGGTTTTAAGATTCTTACTAGTCAGATATTTTCCTCTGCGGGAAATATGGGGTTTTGAGTCCCTTTCACTGAGGACGGTGTAGGTCTTGTCTATTCCATAGTTGGTTTTTGGAACGGTACCTGTGCTTATATCAAACTCTGGTTTTATGCATCACCCCACCTCTCCTTCCGCCTTAAGCAGGTATAAGAGTGTTTTCTAAATGTGAGACACTGTCCTCTTTCCTAACTCAGTTCAAGTGTAGCCATGTTTACAGGATCTTCATAAGTGATATCTTATGATAAGTTACTTTTTCTGTGTGACTTATCTCACTTAGAATCATCGTACCTGAATCCACCCATTTTGCTGCTACTGGTCTTATGACATTGATTTCATGGCTGAGGGATATTCCATCGTATGTAAGTACCACAATTTTTTGAACCATGTTTATATTTTCTGGGATACTTAAGGTGTATCCAAGTTGAGGTCCTTGTATGCAGTGCAGCCCTAAATTTTGGGGTTGCTATGTCTTATTGATTTTCAGTTTTCCCAAGGTATATTCCCTAGACTGGTAGTGCCCTTTGCTCTGTAGCTCTGTTCTTTACTTGTTTTAGGGAACAGAATGCACTCCTCCAGAGAGGCAGTTGGCAATTTACATCCCGCCCATCAGCATAACAAGGCTCCCTGTTCTCCAGGGCCTGTCTTGCCTTTCTTGTTCTTACACATTTTGTGGATGTCCCATTTGACCGGTGGGAAGTGATACTTCTTTGTAGTGCAGATTTGCATTGCCCGCTTGCTTGCTTGGCCAAAAAGGGCGTATGCGTTTTCTCCTGAATATATTCAGGAGAAAATGCATACGCCCTTTTTGGCCAAGTGCATCATTGTCGAAGTTGTGCCCCTCTTCCTGTGCTTTAAAGGCGATTCCAACGTACCTCTTGAAATCTGTTTCCTGCTATTCTGCCTCGCTTTCAAGTCCGCCTCGTTGCCTTCCCTCAACAGATTTTTGGACGATAGTTGTCCTTTATTACTCGGCCAGTTTGTGAATTGCTGTGCCCCTGAGCTCCATTTTTCAACTCGTTTTTGGTGAGCTGACCGCAAGTCCAAAATTTTGGTTCAGGACCTATACTGGTTTCCAGTGGGTGGCTGAGAATTTGGTTAATTCTTCTTCCTGCCGGGAAATTACAGTGATATGTGCCCGTCCAAATGCCTAACAGCTACTCTCTCATTGGTTCTCCCTCTTCCCTTTCATCCTCTGCCAAATTGGCAACCTGTGCGAACCAAGAGGTTAAAGGGGCTGTCTCTCCAAGTTGGGAGGTTGATAGTAAAGCAGACGGAAAGTCAAACCGGAGCACCAGGAGAGGGATTATGCGTTGAGTTTTAGAAACCTTTCGTATTCACAGTGTGTCCGTTCCCTAGGTTTCCCGCACATGTTATAGCTGTAGTACTATTCCCTTCAACCTGGAGAGTTCGGACCCATGGAATGGGTGCCATGCATTATTGCTTTAAAGGGTCTGCATTTGCTCACCCAATCTCACCAATCGTCTCAGTCCCAAGTGTCCCTCCTTATGCCACATCCAGCTGTCGTTGTAGATAGGGTCATTCCAGCTTTCATCAGAGACCCTGAAGGAATTGTAAAGAATTTCCCAGTTTTTTTGTTTTGTTTTTGAAATTCCTTTTTATAGTGGGTTTGAGCTGATTCTCGCTGCCATGTTTATGCCAGTCTAGACACACTTGATTCCCTTACGGAGACATATCAATACATAGGTTTTAAGATTCTTACTAGTCAGATATTTTCCTCTGCGGGAAATATGGGGTTTTGAGTCCCTTTCACTGAGGACGGTGTAGGTCTTGTCTATTCCATAGTTGGTTTTTGGAACGGTACCTGTGCTTATAGCAAACTCTGGTTTTATGCATCACCCCACCTCTCCTTCCCCCTTAAGCAGGTATAAGAGTGTTTTCTAAATGTGAGACACTGTCCTCTTTCCTAACTCAGTTCAAGTGTAGCCATGTTTACAGGATCTTCATAAGTGATATCTTATGATAAGTTTCTTTTTCTGTGTGACTTATTTCACTTAGAATCATCGTACCTGAATCCACCCATTTTGCTGCTACTGGTCTTATGACATTGATTTCATGGCTGAGGGATATTCCATCGTACATAAGTACCACAATTTTTTGAACCATGTTTATATTTTCTGGGATACTTAAGGTGTATCCAAGTTGAGGTCCTTGTATGCAGTGCAGCCCTAAATTTTGGGGTGGCTCTGTCTTATTGATTTTCAGTTTTCCCAAGGTATATTCCCTAGACTGGTAGTGCCCTTGGCTCTGTAGCTCTGTTCTTTACTTGTTTTAGGGAACAGAATGCACTCCTCCAGAGAGGCAGTTGGCAATTTACATCCCGCCCATCAGCATAACAAGGCTCCCTGTTCTCCAGGGCCTGTCTTGCCTTTCTTGTTCTTACACATTTTGTGGATGTCCCTTTTGACCGGTGGGAAGTGATACTTCTTTGTAGTGCAGATTTGCATTGCCCGCTTGCTTGCTTGGCCAAAAAGGGCGTATGCGTTTTCTCCTGAATATATTCAGGAGAAAACGCATACGCCCTTTTTGGCCAAGTGCATCATTGTCGATGTTGTGCCCCTCTTCCTGTGCTTTAAAGGCGATTCCAACGTACCTCTTGAAATCTGTTTCCTGCTATTCTGCCTCGCTTTCAAGTCCGCCTCGTTGCCTTCCCTCAACAGATTTTTGGACGATAGTTGTCCTTTATTACTCGGCCAGTTTGTGAATTGCTGTGCCCCTGAGCTCCATTTTTCAACTCGTTTTTGGTGAGCTGACCGCAAGTCCAAAATTTTGGTTCAGGACCTATACTGGTTCCCGGTGGGTGGCTGAGAATTTGGTTAATTCTTCTTCCTGCCGGGAAATTACAGTGATATGTGCCCGTCCAAATGCCTAACAGCTACTCTCTCATTGGTTCTCCCTCTTCCCTTTCATCCTCTGCCAAATTGGCAACCTGTGCGAACCAAGAGGTTAAAGGGGCTGTCTCTCCAAGTTGGGAGGTTGATAGTAAAGCAGACGGAAAGTCAAACCGGAGCACCAGGAGAGGGACTATTCATTGAGTTTTAGAAACCTTTCGTATTCACAGTGTGTCCGTTCCCTAGGTTTCCCGCACATGTTATAGCTGTAGTAATATTCCCTTCAACCTGGAGAGTTCGGACCCATGGAATGGGTGCCATGCATTATTGCTTTAAAGGGTCTGCATTTGCTCACCCAATCTCACCAATCGTCTCAGTCCCAAGTGTCCCTCCTTATGCCACATCCAGCTGTCGTTGTAGATAGGGTCATTCCAGCTTTCATCAGAGACCCTGAAGGAATTGTAAAGAATTTCCCAGTTTTTTTGTTTTGTTTTTGAAATTCCTTTTTATAGTGGGTTTGAGCTGATTCTCGCTGCCATGTTTATGCCAGCCTAGACACACTTGATTCCCTTACGGAGACATATCAATACATAGGTTTTAAGATTCTTACTAGTCAGATATTTTCCTCTGCGGGAAATATGGGGTTTTGAGTCCCTTTCACTGAGGACGGTGTAGGTCTTGTCTATTCCATAGTTGGTTTTTGGAACGGTACCTGTGCTTATATCAAACTCTGGTTTTATGCATCACCCCACCTCTCCTTCCCCCTTAAGCAGGTATAAGAGTGTTTTCTAAATGTGAGACACTGTTCTCTTTCCTAACTCAGTTCAAGTGTAGCCATGTTTACAGGATCTTCATAAGTGATATCTTATGATAAGTTTCTTTTTCTGTGTGACTTATTTCACTTAGAATCATCGTACCTGAATCCACCCATTTTGCTGCTACTGGTCTTATGACATTGATTTCATGGCTGAGGGATATTCCATCGTACGTAAGTACCACAATTTTTTGAACCATGTTTATATTTTCTGGGATACTTAAGGTGTATCCAAGTTGAGGTCCTTGTATGCAGTGCAGCCCTACATTTTGGGGTGGCTCTGTCTTATTGATTTTCAGTTTTCCCAAGGTATATTCCCTAGACTGGTAGTGCCCTTGGCTCTGTAGCTCTGTTCTTTACTTGTTTTAGGGAACAGAATGCACTCCTCCAGAGAGGCAGTTGGCAATTTACATCCCGCCCATCAGCATAACAAGGCTCCCTGTTCTCCAGGGCCTGTCTTGCCTTTCTTGTTCTTACACATTTTGTGGATGTCCCTTTTGACCGGTGGGAAGTGATACTTCTTTGTAGTGCAGATTTGCATTGCCCGCTTGCTTGCTTGGCCAAAAAGGGCGTATGCGTTTTCTCCTGAATATATTCAGGAGAAAACGCATACGCCCTTTTTGGCCAAGTGCATCATTGTCGAAGTTGTGCCCCTCTTCCTGTGCTTTAAAGGCGATTCCAACGTACCTCTTGAAATCTGTTTCCTGCTATTCTGCCTCGCTTTCAAGTCCACCTCGTTGCCTTCCCTCAACAGATTTTTGGACGATAGTTGTCCTTTATTACTCGGCCAGTTTGTGAATTGCTGTCCCCCTGAGCTCCATTTTTCAACTCGTTTTTGGTGAGCTGACCGCAAGTCCAAAATTTTGGTTCAGGACCTATACTGGTTCCCGGTGGGTGGCTGAGAATTTGGTTAATTCTTCTTCCTGCCGGGAAATTACAGTGATATGTGCCCGTCCAAATGCCTTACAGCTACTCTCTCATTGGTTCTCCCTCTTCCCTTTCATCCTCTGCCAAATTGGCAACCTGTGCGAACCAAGAGGTTAAAGGGGCTGTCTCTCCAAGTTGGGAGGTTGATAGTAAAGCAGACGGAAAGTCAAACCGGAGCACCAGGAGAGGGACTATTCGTTGAGTTTTAGAAACCTTTCGTATTCACAGTGTGTCCGTTCTCTAGGTTTCCCGCACATGTTATAGCTGTAGTAATATTCCCTTCAACCTGGAGAGTTCGGACCCATGGAATGGGTGCCATGCATTATTGCTTTAAAGGGTCTGCATTTGCTCACCCAATCTCACCAATCGTCTCAGTCCCAAGTGTCCCTCCTTATGCCACATCCAGCTGTCGTTGTAGATAGGGTCATTCCAGCTTTCATCAGAGACCATGAAGGAATTGTAAAGAATTTCCCAGTTTTTTTGTTTTGTTTTTGAAATTCCTTTTTATAGTGGGTTTGAGCTGATTCTCGCTGCCATGTTTATGCCAGTCTAGACACACTTGATTCCCTTACGGAGACATATCAATACATAGGTTTTAAGATTCTTACTAGTCCGATATTTTCCTCTGCGGGAAATATGGGGTTTTGAGTCCCTTTCACTGAGGACGGTGTAGGTCTTGTCTATTCCATAGTTGGTTTTTGGAACGGTACCTGTGCTTCTATCAAACTCTGGTTTTATGCATCACCCCACCTCTCCTTCCCCCTTAAGCAGGTATAAGAGTGTTTTCTAAATGTGAGACACTGTTCTCTTTCCTAACTCAGTTCAAGTGTAGCCATGTTTACAGGATCTTCATAAGTGATATCTTATGATAAGTTTCTTTTTCTGTGTGACTTATTTCAGTTAGAACCATCGTACCTGAATCCACCCATTTTGCTGCTACTGGTCTTATGACATTGATTTCATGGCTGAGGGATATTCCATCGTACGTAAGTACCACAATTTTTTGAACCATGTTTATATTTTCTGGGATACTTAAGCTGTATCCAAGTTGAGGTCCTTGTATGCAGTGCAGCCCTACATTTTGGGGTGGCTCTGTCTTATTGATTTTCAGTTTTCCCAAGGTATATTCCCTAGACTGGTAGTGCCCTTGGCTCTGTAGCTCTGTTCTTTACTTGTTTTAGGGAACAGAATGCACTCCTCCAGAGAGGCAGTTGGCAATTTACATCCCGCCCATCAGCATAACAAGGCTCCCTGTTCTCCAGGGCCTGTCTTGCCTTTCTTGTTCTTACACATTTTGTGGATGTCCCTTTTGACCGGTGGGAAGTGATACTTCTTTGTAGTGCAGATTTGCATTGCCCGCTTGCTTGCTTGGCCAAAAAGGGCGTATGCGTTTTCTCCTGAATATATTCAAGAGAAAACGCATACGCCCTTTTTGGCCAAGTGCATCATTGTCGAAGTTGTGCCCCTCTTCCTGTGCTTTAAAGGCGATTCCAACCTACCTCTTGAAATCTGTTTCCTGCTATTCTGCCTCGCTTTCAAGTCCGCCTCGTTGCCTTCCCTCAACAGATTTTTGGACGATAGTTGTCCTTTTTTACTCGGCCAGTTTGTGAATTGCTGTGCCCCTGAGCTCCATTTTTCAACTCGTTTTTGGTGAGCTGACCGCAAGTCCAAAATTTTGGTTCAGGACCTATACTGGTTCCCGGTGGGTGGCTGAGAATTTGGTTAATTCTTCTTCCTGCCGGGAAATTACAGTGATATGTGCCCGTCCAAATGCCTAACAGCTACTCTCTCATTGGTTCTCCCTCTTCCCTTTCATCCTCTGCCAAATTGGCAACCTGTGCGAACCAAGAGGTTAAAGGGGCTGTCTCTCCAAGTTGGAAGGTTGATAGTAAAGCAGACAGAAAGTTAAACCGTAGCACCAGGAGAGGGACTATTCGTTGAGTTTTAGAAACCTTTCGTATTCACAATGTGTCCGTTCTCTAGGTTTCCCGCATATGTTATAGCTGTAGTAATATTCCCTTCAACCTGGAGAGTTCGGACCCATGGAATGGGTGCCATGCATTATTGCTTTAAAGGGTCTGCATTTGCTCACCCAATCTCACCAATCGTCTCAGTCCCAAGTGTCCCTCCTTATGCCACATCCAGCTGTCGTTGTAGAGAGGGTCATTCCAGCTTTCATCAGAGACCCTGAAGGAATTGTAAAGAATTTCCCAGTTTTTTTGTTTTGTTTTTGAAATTCCTTTTTATAGTGGGTTTGAGCTGATTCTCGCTGCCATGTTTATGCCAGTCTAGACACACTTGATTCCTTTACGGAGACATATCAATACATAGGTTTTAAGATTCTTACTAGTCAGATATTTTCCTCTGCGGGAAATATGGGGTTTTGAGTCCCTTTCACTGAGGACGGTGTAGGTCTTGTCTATTCCATAGTTGGTTTTTGGAACGGTACCTGTGCTTATATCAAACTCTGGTTTTATGCATCACCCCACCTCTCCTTCCCCCTTAAGCAGGTATAAGAGTGTTTTCTAAATGTGAGACACTGTTCTCTTTCCTAACTCAGTTCAAGTGTAGCCATGTTTACAGGATCTTCATAAGTGATATCTTATGATAAGTTTCTTTTTCTGTGTGACTTATTTCACTTAGAATCATCGTACCTGAATCCACCCATTTTGCTGCTACTGGTCTTATGACATTGATTTCATGGCTGAGGGATATTCCATCGTACGTAAGTACCACAATTTTTTGAACCATGTTTATATTTTCTGGGATACTTAAGGTGTATCCAAGTTGAGGTCCTTGTATGCAGTGCAGCCCTACATTTTGGGGTGGCTCTGTCTTATTGATTTTCAGTTTTCCCAAGGTATATTCCCTAGACTGGTAGTGCCCTTGGCTATGTAGCTCTGTTCTTTACTTGTTTTAGGGAACAGAATGCACTCCTCCAGAGAGGCAGTTGGCAATTTACATCCCGCCCATCAGCATAACAAGGCTCCCTGTTCTCCAGGGCCTGTCTTGCCTTTCTGGTTCTTACACATTTTGTGGATGTCCCTTTTGACCGGTGTGAAGTGATACTTCTTTGTAGTGCAGATTTGCATTGCCCGCTTGCTTGCTTGGCCAAAAAGGGCGTATGCGTTTTCTCCTGAATATATTCAGGAGAAAACGCATACGCCCTTTTTGGCCAAGTGCATCATTGTCGAAGTTGTGCCCCTCTTCCTGTGCTTTAAAGGCGATTCCAACGTACCTCTTGAAATCTGTTTCCTGCTATTCTGCCTCGCTTTCGAGTCCGCCTCGTTGCCTTCCCTCAACCCATTTTTGGACGATAGTTGTCCTTTATTACTCGGCCAGTTTGTGAATTGCTGTGCCCCTGAGCTCCATTTTTCAACTCATTTTTGGTGAGCTGACCGCAAGTCCAAAATTTTGGTTCAGGACCTATATTGGTTCCCCGTGGGTGGCTGAGAATTTGGTTACTTCTTCTTCCTGCCGGGAAATTACAGTGATATGTGCCCGTCCAAATGCCTAACAGCTACTCTCTCATTGGTTCTCCGTCTTCCCTTTCATCCTCTGCCAAATTGGAAACCTGTGCGAACCAAGAGGTTAAAGGGGCTGTCTCTCCAAGTTGGGAGGTTGATAGTAAAGCAGACGGAAATTCAAACCGGAGCACCAGGAGAGGGACTATTCGTTGAGTTTTAGAAACCTTTCGTATTCACAGTGTGTCCGTTCTCTAGGTTTCCCACACATGTTATAGCTGTAGTAATATTCCCTTCAACCTGGAGAGTTCGGACCCATGGAATGGGTGCCATGCATTATTGCTTTAAAGGGTCTGCATTTGCTCACCCAATCTCACCAATCGTCTCAGTCCCAAGTGTCCCTCCTTATGCCACATCCAGCTGTCGTTGTAGATAGGGTCATTCCAGCTTTCATCAGAGACCCTGAAGGAATTGTAAAGAATTTCCCAGTTTTTTTGTTTTGTTTTTGAAATTCCTTTTTATAGTGGGTTTGAGCTGATTCTCGCTGCCATGTTTATGCGAGTCTAGACAAACTTGATTCCCTTACGGAGACATATCAATACATAGGTTTTAAGATTCTTACTAGTCAGATATTTTCCTCTGCGGGAAATATGGGGTTTTGAGTCCCTTTCACTGAGGACGGTGTAGGTCTTGTCTATTCCATAGTTGGTTTTTGGAACGGTACATGTGCTTCTATCAAACTCTGGTTTTATGCATCACCCCACCTCTCCTTCCCCCTTAAGCAGGTATAAGAGTTTTTTCTAAATGTGAGACACTGTTCTCTTTCCTAACTCAGTTGAAGTTTAGCCATGTTTACAGGATCTTCATAAGTGATATCTTATGATAAGTTTCTTTTTCTGTGTGACTTATTTCACTTAGAATCATCGTACCTGAATCCACCCATTTTGCTGCTACTGGTCTTATGACATTGATTTCATGGCTGAGGGATATTCCATCGTACGTAAGTACCACAATTTTTTGAACCATGTTTATATTTTCTGGGATACTTAAGGTGTATCCAAGTTGAGGTCCTTGTATGCAGTGCAGCCCTAAATTTTGGGGTGGCTCTGTCTTATTGATTTTCAGTTTTCCCAAGGTATATTCCCTAGACTGGTAGTGCCCTTGGCTCTGTAGCTCTGTTCTTTACTTGTTTTAGGGAACAGAATGCACTCCTCCAGAGAGGCAGTTGGCAATTTACATCCCGCCCATCAGCATAACAAGGCTCCCTGTTCTCCAGGGCCTGTCTTGCCTTTCTGGTTCTTACACATTTTGTGGATGTCCCTTTTGACCGGTGGGAAGTGATACTTCTTTGTAGTGCAGATTTGCATTGCCCGCTTGCTTGCTTGGCCAAAAAGGGCGTATGCGTTTTCTCCTGAATATATTCAGGAGAAAACGCATACGCCCTTTTTGGCCAAGTGCATCATTGTCGAAGTTGTGCCCCTCTTCCTGTGCTTTAAAGGCGATTCCAACGTACCTCTTGAAATCTGTTTCCTGCTATTCTGCCTCGCTTTCAAGTCCGCCTCGTTGCCTTCCCTCAACAGATTTTTGGACGATAGTTGTCCTTTATTACTCGGCCAGTTTGTGAATTGCTGTGCCCCTGAGCTCCATTTTTCAACTCGTTTTTGGTGAGCTGACCGCAAGACCAAAATTTTGGTTCAGGACCTATACTGGTTCCCGGTGGGTGGCTGAGAATTTCGTTAATTCTTCTTCCTGCCGGGAAATTACAGTGATATGTGCCCGTCCAAATGCCTAACAGCTACTCTCTCATTGGTTCTCCCTCTTCCCTTTCATCCTCTGCCAAATTGGCAACCTGTGCGAACCGGGAGGTTAAAGGGGCTGTCTCTCCAAGTTGGGAGGTTGATAGTAAAGCAGACGGAAAGTCTAACCGGAGCACCAGGAGAGGGACTATGCGTTGAGTTTTAGAAACCTTTCGTATTCACAGTGTGTCCGTTCCCTAGGTTTCCCGCACATGTTATAGCTGTAGTAATATTCCCTTCAACCTGGAGAGTTTGGACCCATGGAATGGGTGCCATGCATTATTGCTTTAAAGGGTCTGCATTTGCTCACCCAATCTCACCAATCGTCTCAGTCCCAAGTGTCCCTCCTTATGCCACATCCAGCTGTCGTTGTAGATAGGGTCATTCCAGCTTTCATCAGAGACCCTGAAGGAATTGTAAAGAATTTCGCAGTTTTTTTGTTTTGTTTTTGAAATTCCTGTTTATAGTGGGTTTGAGCTGATTCTCGCTGCGATGTTTATGCCAGTCTAGACACACTTGATTCCCTTACGGAGACATATCAATACATAGGTTTTAAATTCTTACTAGTCAGATATATTCCTCTGCGGGAAATATGGGGTTTTGAGTCCCTTTCACTGAGGAAGGTGTAGGTCTTGTCTATTCCATAGTTGGTTTTTGGAACGGTACCTGTGCTTATATCAAACTCTGGTTTTATGCATCACCCCACCTCTCCTTCCCCCTTAAGCAGGCATAAGAGTGTTTTCTAAATGTCAGACTCTGTTCTCTTTCCTAACTCAGTTCAAGTGTAGCCATGTTTACAGTATCTTCATAAGTGATATCTTATGATAAGTTTCTTTTTCTCTGTGACTTGTTTCACTTAGAATCATCATACCTGAATCCACCCATTTTGCTGCTACTGGTTTATGACATTGATTTCATGGCTGAGGGATATTCCATCGTACGTAAGTACCACAATTTTTGAACCATTTTTATATTTCCTGGGATATTTAAGGTGTACCCAAGTTGAGGTCCTTGTAAGCAGTGCAGCCCTAAATTTTGGAGTGGCTCTTTCTTATTGATTTTCAGAATTCCCAAGGTATATTCCCTAGACTGGAGGTGCCCTTGGCTCTTTAGCTCTGTTCTTTACTTGTTTTAGGGAACACAATATACTCCTCCAGAGACGAAGTTGGCAATTTACGTCCAGCCCATCAGCATAACAAGGCTCCCTGTTCTCCAGGGCCTGTCTTGCCTTTCTGGTTTTTACACATTTTGTGGATGTCCCATTTGATCGGTGGGAAGTGATACTTCTTTGTAGTGCAGATTTGCATTGCCCGCTTGCTTGCTTGGCCAAAAAGGACGTATGCGTTTTCTCCTGAATATATTCAGGAGAAAACGCATACGCACTTTTTGGCCAAGTGCATCATTTTCGTAGTTGTGCCCCTCTTCCTGTGCTTTAAAGGCGATTCCAACGTACCTCTTGAAATCTGTTTCCTGCTATTCTGCCTCGCTTTCAAGTCCACCTCGTTGCCTTCCCTCAACAGATTTTTGGACGATAGTTGTCCTTTATTACTAGGCCAGTTTGTGAATTGCTGTGCCCCTTAGCTCCATTTTTCAACTCGTTTTTTGTGAGCTGACCGCAAGTCCAAAATTTTGGTTCAGGACCTATGCTGGTTTCCGATGGGGGGCTGAGACTTTGGTTAATTCTTCTTCCTGCCGGGAAGTTAGAGTGATATGTGCCCATCCAAATGCCTAACAGCTACTCTCTCATTGGTTCTCCCTCTTCCCTTTCATCCTCTGCCAAATTGGCAACCTGTGCGAACCAGCAGGTTAAAGGGGCTGTCTCTCCAAGTTGGGAGATTCATAGTAAAGCAGATGGAAAGTCAAACCGGAGCACCAGGAGAGGGACTATTCGTTGAGTTTTAGAAACCTTTCGTATTCACAGTGTGTCCGTTCTCTAGGTTTCCCATACATGTTATAACTGTAGTAATATTCCCTTCAACCTGGAGAGTTGGGACCCATGGAATGGGTGCAATGCATTATTGCTTTAAAGGGTCTGCATTTGCTCACCCAATCTCACCAATCGTCTCAGTCCCAAGTGTCCAGACTTATGCCACATCCAGCTGTCGTTGTAGATAGGGTCATTCCAGGTTTCATCAGAGACCCTGAAGGAATTGTAAAGAATTTCCCAGTTTTTTTGTTTTGTTTTTGAAATTCCTGTTTATAGTGGGTTTGAGCTGATTCTCTCTGCCATGTTTATGCCAGTCTAGACACACTTGATTCCCTTACGGAGACATATCAATACATAGGTTTTAAGATTCTTTCTAGTCAGATATATTCCTCTGTGGGAAATATGGGGTTTTGAGTCCCTTTCACTGAGGAAGGTGTAGGTCTTGTCTATTCCATAGTTGGTTTTTGGAACGGTACCTGTGCTTATATCAAACTCCGGTTTTATGCATCACCCCACCTCTCCTTCCCCCTTAAGCAGGCATAAGAGTGTTTTCTAAATGTGAGACACTGTTCTCTTTCCTAACTCAGTTCAAGTGTAGCCATGTTTACAGTATCTTCATAAGTGATATCTTATGATAAGTTTCTTTTTCTCTGTGACTTGTTTCACTTAGAATCATCATACCTGAATCCACCCATTTTGCTGCTACTGGTTTATGACATTGATTTCATGGCTGAGGGATATTCCATCGTACGTAAGTACCACAATTTTTGAACCATTTTTATATTTCCTGGGATATTTAAGGTGTACCCAAGTTGAGGTCCTTGTAAGCAGTGCAGCCCTAAATTTTGGGGTGGCTCTGTCTTATTGATTTTCAGAATTCCCAAGGTATATTCCCTAGACTGGAAGTGCCCTTGGCTCTTTAGCTCTGTTCTTTACTTCTTTTAGGGAACACAATATACTCCTCCAGAGAGGCAGTTGGCAATTTACATCCATCTCATCAGCATAAAAAGGCTCCATGTTCTCCAGGGCCTGTCTTGCCTTTCAGGTTTTTACACATTTTGTGGATGTCCCTTTTGACCGGTGGGAAGTGATACTTCTTTGTAGTGCAGATTTGCATTGCCCGCTTGCTTGCTTGGCCAAAAAGGGCGTATGCGTTTTCTCCTGAATATGTTCAGGAGAAAACGCATACGCCCTTTTTGGCCAAGGGCATCATTTTCGTAGTTGTGCCCCTCTTCCTGTGCTTTAAAGGCGATTCCAACGTACCTCTTGAAATCTGTTTCCTGCTATTCTGCCTCGCTTTCAAGTCCGCCTCGTTGCCTTCCCTCAACAGATGTTTGGACGATAGTTGTCCTTTATTACTCGGCCCGTTTGTGAATTGCTGTGCCCCTTAGCTCCATTTTTCAACTCGTTTTTTGTGAGCTGACCGCAAGTCCAAAATTTTGGTTCAGGACCTATGCTGGTTCCCGATGGGGTGCTGAGACTTTGGTTAATTCTTCTTCCTGCTGGGAAGTTAGAGTGAAATGTGCCCGTCCAAATGCCTAACAGCTACTCTCTCATTGGTTCTCCCTCTTCCCTTTCATCCTCTGCCAAATTGGCAACCTGTGTGAACCAGGAGGTTAAAGGGGCTGTCTCTGCAAGTTGGGAGGTTGAGAGTAAAGCAGATGGAAAGTCAAACCGGAGCACCAGGAGAGGGACTATTCGTTGAGTTTTACAAACCTTTCGTATTCACAGTGTGTCCGTTCTCTAGGTTTCCCGTACATGTTATAGCTGTAGTAATATTCCCTTCAACCTGGAGAGTTGGGACCCATGGAATGTGTGCCATGCATTATTGCTTTAAAGGGTCTGCATTTGCTCACCCAATCTCACCAATCCTCTCAGTCCCAAGTGTCCAGCCTTATGCCACATCCAGCTGTCGTTGTAGATAGGGTCATTCCAGGTTTCATCAGAGACCCTGAAGGAATTGGAAAGAATTTCCCAGTTTTTTTGTTTTGTTTTTGAAATTCCTTTTTATAGTGGGTTTGAGCTGATTCTCGCTGCCATGTTTATGCCAGTCTAGACACACTTGATTCCCTTATGGAGACATATCAATACATAGGTTTTAAGATTCTTACTAGTCAGATATATTCCTCTGCGGGAAATATGGGGTTTTGAGTCCCTTTCACTGAGGAAGGTGTAGGTCTTGTCTATTCCATAGTTGGTTTTTGGAATGGTACCTGTGCTTATATCAAACTCTGGTTTTATGCATCACCCCACCTCTCCTTCCCCCTTAAGCAGGCATAAGAGTGTTTTCTAAATGTGAGACACTGTTCTCTTTCCTAACTCAGTTCAAGTGTAGCCATGTTTACAGGATCTTCATAAGTGATATCTTATGATAAGTTTCTTTTTCTCTGTGACTTATTTCACTTAGAATCATCGTACCTGAATCCACCCATTTTGCTGCTACTGGTCTTATGACATTGATTTCATGGCTGAGGGATATTCCATCGTACGTAAGTACCACAATTTTTTGAACCATTTTTATATTTCCTGGGATATTTAAGGTGTACCCAAGTTGAGGTCCTTGTAAGCATTGCAGCCCTAAATTTTGGGGTTGCTCTGTCTTATTGATTTTTAGTTTGCCCAAGGTATATTCCCTAGACTGGAAGTGCCCTTGGCTCTGTAGCTCTGTTCTTTATTTGTTTTAGTGAACACAATGTACTCCTCCAGAGAGGCAGTTGGCAATTTACATCCCGCCCATCAGCATAACAAGGCTCCCTGTTCTCCAGGGCCTGTCTTGCCTTTCTGGTTTTTACACATTTTGTGGATGTCCCTTTTGACCGGTGGGAAGTGATACTTCTTTGTAGTGCAGATTTGCATTGCCCGCTTGTTTGCTTGGCCAAAAAGGGCGTATGCGTTTTCTCCTGAATATATTCAGGAGAAAACGCATACGCCCTTTTTGGCCAAGTGCATCATTGTCGAAGTTGTGCCCCTCTTCCTGTGCTTTAAAGGCGATTCCAACGTACCTCTTGAAATCTGTTTCCTGCTATTCTGCCTCGCTTTCAAGTCCGCCTCGTTGCCTTCCCTCAACAGATTTTTGGACGATAGTTGACCTTTATTACTCTGCCAGTTTGTGAATTGCTGTGCCCCTGAGCTCCATTTTTCAACTCGTTTTTGGTGAGCTGACCGCAGGTCCAAAATTTTGGTTCAGGACCTATACTGGTTCCCGGTGGGTGGCTGAGACTTTGGTTAATTCTTCTTCCTGCCGGGAAATTACAGTGATATGTGCCCGTCCAAATGCCTAACAGCTACTCTCTCATTGGTTCTCCCTCTTCTCTTTCATCCTCTGCCAAATTGGCAACCTGTGTGAACCAGGAGGTTAAAGGGGCTGTCTCTGCAAGTTGGGAGGTTGAGAGTAAAGCAGATGGAAAGTCAAACCGGAGCACCAGGAGAGGGACTATTCGTTGAGTTTTAGAAACCTTTCGTATTCACAGTGTGTCCGTTCTCTAGGTTTCCCGTACATGTTATAGCTGTAGTAATATTCCCTTCAACCTGGAGAGTTAGGACCCATGGAATGGGTGCCATGCATTATTGCTTTAAAGGGTCTGTATTTGCTCACCCAATCTCACCAATGCTCTCAGTCCCAAGTGTCCAGCCCTATGCCACATCCAGCTGTCGTTGTAGATAGGGTCATTCCAGGTTTCATCAGAGACCCTGAAGGAATTGTAAATAATTTCCCAGTTGTTTTGTTTTATATTTGAAATTCCTTTTTATAGTGGGTTTGAGCTGATTCTAGCTGCCATGTTTATGCCAGTCTAGACACACTTGATTCCCTTACGGAGACATATCAATACATAGGTTTTAAGATTCTTACTAGTCAGATATATTCCTCTGCGGGAAATATGGGGTTTTGAGTCCCTTTCACTGAGGAACGTGTAGGTCTTGTCTATTCCATAGTTGGTTTTTGGAACGGTACCTGTGCTTATATCAAACTCTGGTTTTATGCATCACCCCACCTCTCCTTCCCCCTTAAGCAGGCATAAGAGTGTTTTCTAAATGTGAGACACTGTTCTCTTTCCTAACTCAGTTCAAGTGTAGCCATGTTTACAGGATCTTCATAAGTGATATCTTATAATAAGTTTCTTTTTCTGTGTGACTTATTTCACTTAGAATCATCGTACCTGAATCCACCCATTTTGCTGCTACTGGTCTTATGACATTGATTTCATGGCTGAGGGATATTCCATCGTACGTAAGTACCACAATTTTTTGAACCATTTTTATATTTCCTGGATTATTTAAGGTGTACCCAAGTTGAGGTCCTTGTAAGCAGTGCAGCCCTAAATTTTGGGGTGGCTCTGTCTTATTGATCTTCAGTTTTCCCAAGGTATATTCCCTAGACTCGAAGTGCCCTTGGCTCTGTAGCTCTGTTGTTTACTTGTTTTAGGGAACACAATGCACTCCTCCAGAGAGGCAGTTGGCAATTTACATCCCGCCCATCAGCATAACAAGGCTCCCTGTTCTCCAGGGCCTGTCTTGACTTTCTGGTTCTTACACATTTTGTGGATGTCCCTTTTGACCGGTGGGAAGTGATACTTCTTTGTAGTGCAGATTTGCATTGCCCGCTTGCTTGCTTGGCCAAAAAGGGCGTATGCGTTTTCTCCTGAATATATTCAGGAGAAAACGCATACGCCCTTTTTGGCCAAGTGCATCATTGTCGAAGTTGTGCCCCTCTTCCTGTGCTTTAAAGGCGATTCCAACGTACCTCTTGAAATCTGTTTCCTGCTATTCTGCCTCGCTTTCAAGTCCGCCTCGTTGCCTTCCCTCAACAGATTTTTGGACGATAGTTGTCCTTTATTACTCGGCCAGTTTGTGAATTGCTGTCCCCCTGAGCTCCATTTTTCAACTCGTTTTTGGTGAGCTGACCGCAAGTCCAAAATTTTGGTTCAGGACCTATACTGGTTCCCGGTGGGTGGCTGAGAATTTGGTTAATTCTTCTTCCTGCCGGGAAATTACAGTGATATGTGCCCGTCCAAATGCCTAACAGCTACTCTCTCATTGGTTCTCCCTCTTCCCTTTCATCCTCTGCCAAATTGGCAACCTGTGCGAACCGGGAGGTTAAAGGGGCTGTCTCTCCAAGTTGGGAGGTTGATAGTAAAGCAGACGGAAAGTCTAACCGGAGCACCAGGAGAGGGACTATGCGTTGAGTTTTAGAAACCTTTCGTATTCACAGTGTGTCCGTTCCCTAGGTTTCCCGCACATGTTATAGCTGTAGTAATATTCCCTTCAAACTGGAGAGTTTGGACCCATGGAATGGGTGCCATGCATTATTGCTTTAAAGGGTCTGCATTTGCTCACCCAATCTCACCAATCGTCTCAGTCCCAAGTGTCCCTCCTTATGCCACATCCAGCTGTCGTTGTAGATAGGGTCATTCCAGCTTTCATCAGAGACCCTGAAGGAATTGTAAAGAATTTCCCAGTTTTTTTGTTTTGTTTTTGAAATTCCTTTTTATAGTGGGTTTGAGCTGATTCTCGCTGCCATGTTTATGCCAGTCTAGACACACTTGATTCCCTTACGGAGACATATCAATACATAGGTTTTAAGATTCTTATTAGTCAGATATTTTCCTCTGCGGGAAATATGGGGTTTTGAGTCCCTTTCACTGAGGACGGTGTAGGTCTTGTCTATTCCATAGTTGGTTTTTGGAACGGTACCTGTGCTTATAGCAAACTCTGGTTTTATGCATCACCCCACCTCTCCTTCCCCCTTAAGCAGGTATAAGAGTGTTTTCTAAATGTGAGACACTGTCCTCTTTCCTAACTCAGTTCAAGTGTAGCCATGTTTACAGGATCTTCATAAGTGATATCTTATGATAAGTTTCTTTTTCTGTGTGACTTATTTCACTTAGAATCATCGTACCTGAATCCACCCATTTTGCTGCTACTGGTCTTATGACATTGATTTCATGGCTGAGGGATATTCCATCGTACATAAGTACCACAATTTTTTGAACCATGTTTATATTTTCTGGGATACTTAAGGTGTATCCAAGTTGAGGTCCTTGTATGCAGTGCAGCCCTAAATTTTGGGGTGGCTCTGTCTTATTGATTTTCAGTTTTCCCAAGGTATATTCCCTAGACTGGTAGTGCCCTTGGCTCTGTAGCTCTGTTCTTTACTTGTTTTAGGGAACAGAATGCACTCCTCCAGAGAGGCAGTTGGCAATTTACATCCCGCCCATCAGCATAACAAGGCTCCCTGTTCTCCAGGGCCTGTCTTGCCTTTCTTGTTCTTACACATTTTGTGGATGTCCCTTTTGACCGGTGGGAAGTGATCCTTCTTTGTAGTGCAGATTTGCATTGCCCGCTTGCTTGCTTGGCCAAAAAGGGCGTATGCGTTTTCTCCTGAATTTATTCAGGAGAAAACGCATACGCCCTTTTTGGCCAAGTGCATCATTGTCGAAGTTGTGCCCCTCTTCCTGCGCTTTAAAGGCGATTCCAACGTACCTCTTGATATCTGTTTCCTGCTATTCTGCCTCGCTTTCAAGTCCGCCTCGTTGCCTTCCCTCAACAGATTTTTGGACGATAGTTGTCCTTTATTACTCGGCCAGTTTGTGAATTGCTGTGCCCCTGAGCTCCATTTTTCATCTCGTTTTTGGTGAGCTGACCGCAAGTCCAAAATTTTGGTTCAGGACCTATACTGGTTCCCGGTGGGTGGCTGAGAATTTGGTTAATTCTTCTTCCTTCCGGGAAATTACAGTGATATGTGCCCGTCCAAATGCCTAACAGCTACTCTCTCATTGGTTCTCCCTCTTCCCTTTCATCCTCTGCCAAATTGGCAACCTGTGCGAACCAAGAGGTTAAAGGGGCTGTCTCTCCAAGTTGGGAGGTTGATAGTAAAGCAGACGGAAAGTCTAACCGGAGCACCAGGAGAGGGACTATGCGTTGAGTTTTAGAAACCTTTCGTATTCACAGTGTGTCCGTTCCCTAGGTTTCCCGCACATGTTATAGCTGTAGTAATATTCCCTTCAACCTGGAGAGTTTGGACCCATGGAATGGGTGCCATGCATTATTGCTTTAAAGGGTCTGCATTTGCTCACCCAATCTCACCAATCGTCTCAGTCCCCAGTGTCCCTCCTTATGCCACATCCAGCTGTTGTTGTAGATAGGGTCATTCCAGCTTTCATCAGAGACCCTGAAGGAATTGTAAAGAATTTCCCAGTTTTTTTGTTTTGTTTTTGAAATTCCTTTTTATAGTGGGTTTGAGCTGATTCTCGCTGCCATGTTTATGCCAGTCTAGACACACTTGATTCCCTTACGGAGACATATCAATACATAGGTTTTAAGATTCTTACTAGTCAGATATTTTCCTCTGCGGGAAATATGGGGTTTTGAGTCCCTTTCACTGAGGACGGTGTAGGTCTTGTCTATTCCATAGTTGGTTTTTGGAACGGTACCTGTGCTTATATCAAACTCTGGTTTTATGCATCACCCCACCTCTCCTTCCGCCTTAAGCAGGTATAAGAGTGTTTTCTAAATGTGAGACACTGTCCTCTTTCCTAACTCAGTTCAAGTGTAGCCATGTTTACAGGATCTTCATAAGTGATATCTTATGATAAGTTACTTTTTCTGTGTGACTTATCTCACTTAGAATCATCGTACCTGAATCCACCCATTTTGCTGCTACTGGTCTTATGACATTGATTTCATGGCTGAGGGATATTCCATCGTATGTAAGTACCACAATTTTTTGAACCATGTTTATATTTTCTGGGATACTTAAGGTGTATCCAAGTTGAGGTCCTTGTATGCAGTGCAGCCCTAAATTTTGGGGTTGCTATGTCTTATTGATTTTCAGTTTTCCCAAGGTATATTCCCTAGACTGGTAGTGCCCTTTGCTCTGTAGCTCTGTTCTTTACTTGTTTTAGGGAACAGAATGCACTCCTCCAGAGAGGCAGTTGGCAATTTACATCCCGCCCATCAGCATAACAAGGCTCCCTGTTCTCCAGGGCCTGTCTTGCCTTTCTTGTTCTTACACATTTTGTGGATGTCCCATTTGACCGGTGGGAAGTGATACTTCTTTGTAGTGCAGATTTGCATTGCCCGCTTGCTTGCTTGGCCAAAAAGGGCGTATGCGTTTTCTCCTGAATATATTCAGGAGAAAATGCATACGCCCTTTTTGGCCAAGTGCATCATTGTCGAAGTTGTGCCCCTCTTCCTGTGCTTTAAAGGCGATTCCAACGTACCTCTTGAAATCTGTTTCCTGCTATTCTGCCTCGCTTTCAAGTCCGCCTCGTTGCCTTCCCTCAACAGATTTTTGGACGATAGTTGTCCTTTATTACTCGGCCAGTTTGTGAATTGCTGTGCCCCTGAGCTCCATTTTTCAACTCGTTTTTGGTGAGCTGACCGCAAGTCCAAAATTTTGGTTCAGGACCTATACTGGTTTCCAGTGGGTGGCTGAGAATTTGGTTAATTCTTCTTCCTGCCGGGAAATTACAGTGATATGTGCCCGTCCAAATGCCTAACAGCTACTCTCTCATTGGTTCTCCCTCTTCCCTTTCATCCTCTGCCAAATTGGCAACCTGTGCGAACCAAGAGGTTAAAGGGGCTGTCTCTCCAAGTTGGGAGGTTGATAGTAAAGCAGACGGAAAGTCAAACCGGAGCACCAGGAGAGGGATTATGCGTTGAGTTTTAGAAACCTTTCGTATTCACAGTGTGTCCGTTCCCTAGGTTTCCCGCACATGTTATAGCTGTAGTACTATTCCCTTCAACCTGGAGAGTTCGGACCCATGGAATGGGTGCCATGCATTATTGCTTTAAAGGGTCTGCATTTGCTCACCCAATCTCACCAATCGTCTCAGTCCCAAGTGTCCCTCCTTATGCCACATCCAGCTGTCGTTGTAGATAGGGTCATTCCAGCTTTCATCAGAGACCCTGAAGGAATTGTAAAGAATTTCCCAGTTTTTTTGTTTTGTTTTTGAAATTCCTTTTTATAGTGGGTTTGAGCTGATTCTCGCTGCCATGTTTATGCCAGTCTAGACACACTTGATTCCCTTACGGAGACATATCAATACATAGGTTTTAAGATTCTTACTAGTCAGATATTTTCCTCTGCGGGAAATATGGGGTTTTGAGTCCCTTTCACTGAGGACGGTGTAGGTCTTGTCTATTCCATAGTTGGTTTTTGGAACGGTACCTGTGCTTATAGCAAACTCTGGTTTTATGCATCACCCCACCTCTCCTTCCCCCTTAAGCAGGTATAAGAGTGTTTTCTAAATGTGAGACACTGTCCTCTTTCCTAACTCAGTTCAAGTGTAGCCATGTTTACAGGATCTTCATAAGTGATATCTTATGATAAGTTTCTTTTTCTGTGTGACTTATTTCACTTAGAATCATCGTACCTGAATCCACCCATTTTGCTGCTACTGGTCTTATGACATTGATTTCATGGCTGAGGGATATTCCATCGTACATAAGTACCACAATTTTTTGAACCATGTTTATATTTTCTGGGATACTTAAGGTGTATCCAAGTTGAGGTCCTTGTATGCAGTGCAGCCCTAAATTTTGGGGTGGCTCTGTCTTATTGATTTTCAGTTTTCCCAAGGTATATTCCCTAGACTGGTAGTGCCCTTGGCTCTGTAGCTCTGTTCTTTACTTGTTTTAGGGAACAGAATGCACTCCTCCAGAGAGGCAGTTGGCAATTTACATCCCGCCCATCAGCATAACAAGGCTCCCTGTTCTCCAGGGCCTGTCTTGCCTTTCTTGTTCTTACACATTTTGTGGATGTCCCTTTTGACCGGTGGGAAGTGATACTTCTTTGTAGTGCAGATTTGCATTGCCCGCTTGCTTGCTTGGCCAAAAAGGGCGTATGCGTTTTCTCCTGAATATATTCAGGAGAAAACGCATACGCCCTTTTTGGCCAAGTGCATCATTGTCGATGTTGTGCCCCTCTTCCTGTGCTTTAAAGGCGATTCCAACGTACCTCTTGAAATCTGTTTCCTGCTATTCTGCCTCGCTTTCAAGTCCGCCTCGTTGCCTTCCCTCAACAGATTTTTGGACGATAGTTGTCCTTTATTACTCGGCCAGTTTGTGAATTGCTGTGCCCCTGAGCTCCATTTTTCAACTCGTTTTTGGTGAGCTGACCGCAAGTCCAAAATTTTGGTTCAGGACCTATACTGGTTCCCGGTGGGTGGCTGAGAATTTGGTTAATTCTTCTTCCTGCCGGGAAATTACAGTGATATGTGCCCGTCCAAATGCCTAACAGCTACTCTCTCATTGGTTCTCCCTCTTCCCTTTCATCCTCTGCCAAATTGGCAACCTGTGCGAACCAAGAGGTTAAAGGGGCTGTCTCTCCAAGTTGGGAGGTTGATAGTAAAGCAGACGGAAAGTCAAACCGGAGCACCAGGAGAGGGACTATTCATTGAGTTTTAGAAACCTTTCGTATTCACAGTGTGTCCGTTCCCTAGGTTTCCCGCACATGTTATAGCTGTAGTAATATTCCCTTCAACCTGGAGAGTTCGGACCCATGGAATGGGTGCCATGCATTATTGCTTTAAAGGGTCTGCATTTGCTCACCCAATCTCACCAATCGTCTCAGTCCCAAGTGTCCCTCCTTATGCCACATCCAGCTGTCGTTGTAGATAGGGTCATTCCAGCTTTCATCAGAGACCCTGAAGGAATTGTAAAGAATTTCCCAGTTTTTTTGTTTTGTTTTTGAAATTCCTTTTTATAGTGGGTTTGAGCTGATTCTCGCTGCCATGTTTATGCCAGCCTAGACACACTTGATTCCCTTACGGAGACATATCAATACATAGGTTTTAAGATTCTTACTAGTCAGATATTTTCCTCTGCGGGAAATATGGGGTTTTGAGTCCCTTTCACTGAGGACGGTGTAGGTCTTGTCTATTCCATAGTTGGTTTTTGGAACGGTACCTGTGCTTATATCAAACTCTGGTTTTATGCATCACCCCACCTCTCCTTCCCCCTTAAGCAGGTATAAGAGTGTTTTCTAAATGTGAGACACTGTTCTCTTTCCTAACTCAGTTCAAGTGTAGCCATGTTTACAGGATCTTCATAAGTGATATCTTATGATAAGTTTCTTTTTCTGTGTGACTTATTTCACTTAGAATCATCGTACCTGAATCCACCCATTTTGCTGCTACTGGTCTTATGACATTGATTTCATGGCTGAGGGATATTCCATCGTACGTAAGTACCACAATTTTTTGAACCATGTTTATATTTTCTGGGATACTTAAGGTGTATCCAAGTTGAGGTCCTTGTATGCAGTGCAGCCCTACATTTTGGGGTGGCTCTGTCTTATTGATTTTCAGTTTTCCCAAGGTATATTCCCTAGACTGGTAGTGCCCTTGGCTCTGTAGCTCTGTTCTTTACTTGTTTTAGGGAACAGAATGCACTCCTCCAGAGAGGCAGTTGGCAATTTACATCCCGCCCATCAGCATAACAAGGCTCCCTGTTCTCCAGGGCCTGTCTTGCCTTTCTTGTTCTTACACATTTTGTGGATGTCCCTTTTGACCGGTGGGAAGTGATACTTCTTTGTAGTGCAGATTTGCATTGCCCGCTTGCTTGCTTGGCCAAAAAGGGCGTATGCGTTTTCTCCTGAATATATTCAGGAGAAAACGCATACGCCCTTTTTGGCCAAGTGCATCATTGTCGAAGTTGTGCCCCTCTTCCTGTGCTTTAAAGGCGATTCCAACGTACCTCTTGAAATCTGTTTCCTGCTATTCTGCCTCGCTTTCAAGTCCACCTCGTTGCCTTCCCTCAACAGATTTTTGGACGATAGTTGTCCTTTATTACTCGGCCAGTTTGTGAATTGCTGTGCCCCTGAGCTCCATTTTTCAACTCGTTTTTGGTGAGCTGACCGCAAGTCCAAAATTTTGGTTCAGGACCTATACTGGTTCCCGGTGGGTGGCTGAGAATTTGGTTAATTCTTCTTCCTGCCGGGAAATTACAGTGATATGTGCCCGTCCAAATGCCTTACAGCTACTCTCTCATTGGTTCTCCCTCTTCCCTTTCATCCTCTGCCAAATTGGCAACCTGTGCGAACCAAGAGGTTAAAGGGGCTGTCTCTCCAAGTTGGGAGGTTGATAGTAAAGCAGACGGAAAGTCAAACCGGAGCACCAGGAGAGGGACTATTCGTTGAGTTTTAGAAACCTTTCGTATTCACAGTGTGTCCGTTCTCTAGGTTTCCCGCACATGTTATAGCTGTAGTAATATTCCCTTCAACCTGGAGAGTTCGGACCCATGGAATGGGTGCCATGCATTATTGCTTTAAAGGGTCTGCATTTGCTCACCCAATCTCACCAATCGTCTCAGTCCCAAGTGTCCCTCCTTATGCCACATCCAGCTGTCGTTGTAGATAGGGTCATTCCAGCTTTCATCAGAGACCATGAAGGAATTGTAAAGAATTTCCCAGTTTTTTTGTTTTGTTTTTGAAATTCCTTTTTATAGTGGGTTTGAGCTGATTCTCGCTGCCATGTTTATGCCAGTCTAGACACACTTGATTCCCTTACGGAGACATATCAATACATAGGTTTTAAGATTCTTACTAGTCCGATATTTTCCTCTGCGGGAAATATGGGGTTTTGAGTCCCTTTCACTGAGGACGGTGTAGGTCTTGTCTATTCCATAGTTGGTTTTTGGAACGGTACCTGTGCTTCTATCAAACTCTGGTTTTATGCATCACCCCACCTCTCCTTCCCCCTTAAGCAGGTATAAGAGTGTTTTCTAAATGTGAGACACTGTTCTCTTTCCTAACTCAGTTCAAGTGTAGCCATGTTTACAGGATCTTCATAAGTGATATCTTATGATAAGTTTCTTTTTCTGTGTGACTTATTTCAGTTAGAACCATCGTACCTGAATCCACCCATTTTGCTGCTACTGGTCTTATGACATTGATTTCATGGCTGAGGGATATTCCATCGTACGTAAGTAGCACAATTTTTTGAACCATGTTTATATTTTCTGGGATACTTAAGCTGTATCCAAGTTGAGGTCCTTGTATGCAGTGCAGCCCTACATTTTGGGGTGGCTCTGTCTTATTGATTTTCAGTTTTCCCAAGGTATATTCCCTAGACTGGTAGTGCCCTTGGCTCTGTAGCTCTGTTCTTTACTTGTTTTAGGGAACAGAATGCACTCCTCCAGAGAGGCAGTTGGCAATTTACATCCCGCCCATCAGCATAACAAGGCTCCCTGTTCTCCAGGGCCTGTCTTGCCTTTCTTGTTCTTACACATTTTGTGGATGTCCCTTTTGACCGGTGGGAAGTGATACTTCTTTGTAGTGCAGATTTGCATTGCCCGCTTGCTTGCTTGGCCAAAAAGGGCGTATGCGTTTTCTCCTGAATATATTCAAGAGAAAACGCATACGCCCTTTTTGGCCAAGTGCATCATTGTCGAAGTTGTGCCCCTCTTCCTGTGCTTTAAAGGCGATTCCAACCTACCTCTTGAAATCTGTTTCCTGCTATTCTGCCTCGCTTTCAAGTCCGCCTCGTTGCCTTCCCTCAACAGATTTTTGGACGATAGTTGTCCTTTTTTACTCGGCCAGTTTGTGAATTGCTGTGCCCCTGAGCTCCATTTTTCAACTCGTTTTTGGTGAGCTGACCGCAAGTCCAAAATTTTGGTTCAGGACCTATACTGGTTCCCGGTGGGTGGCTGAGAATTTGGTTAATTCTTCTTCCTGCCGGGAAATTACAGTGATATGTGCCCGTCCAAATGCCTAACAGCTACTCTCTCATTGGTTCTCCCTCTTCCCTTTCATCCTCTGCCAAATTGGCAACCTGTGCGAACCAAGAGGTTAAAGGGGCTGTCTCTCCAAGTTGGAAGGTTGATAGTAAAGCAGACAGAAAGTTAAACCGTAGCACCAGGAGAGGGACTATTCGTTGAGTTTTAGAAACCTTTCGTATTCACAATGTGTCCGTTCTCTAGGTTTCCCGCATATGTTATAGCTGTAGTAATATTCCCTTCAACCTGGAGAGTTCGGACCCATGGAATGGGTGCCATGCATTATTGCTTTAAAGGGTCTGCATTTGCTCACCCAATCTCACCAATCGTCTCAGTCCCAAGTGTCCCTCCTTATGCCACATCCAGCTGTCGTTGTAGAGAGGGTCATTCCAGCTTTCATCAGAGACCCTGAAGGAATTGTAAAGAATTTCCCAGTTTTTTTGTTTTGTTTTTGAAATTCCTTTTTATAGTGGGTTTGAGCTGATTCTCGCTGCCATGTTTATGCCAGTCTAGACACACTTGATTCCTTTACGGAGACATATCAATACATAGGTTTTAAGATTCTTACTAGTCAGATATTTTCCTCTGCGGGAAATATGGGGTTTTGAGTCCCTTTCACTGAGGACGGTGTAGGTCTTGTCTATTCCATAGTTGGTTTTTGGAACGGTACCTGTGCTTATATCAAACTCTGGTTTTATGCATCACCCCACCTCTCCTTCCCCCTTAAGCAGGTATAAGAGTGTTTTCTAAATGTGAGACACTGTTCTCTTTCCTAACTCAGTTCAAGTGTAGCCATGTTTACAGGATCTTCATAAGTGATATCTTATGATAAGTTTCTTTTTCTGTGTGACTTATTTCACTTAGAATCATCGTACCTGAATCCACCCATTTTGCTGCTACTGGTCTTATGACATTGATTTCATGGCTGAGGGATATTCCATCGTACGTAAGTACCACAATTTTTTGAACCATGTTTATATTTTCTGGGATACTTAAGGTGTATCCAAGTTGAGGTCCTTGTATGCAGTGCAGCCCTACATTTTGGGGTGGCTCTGTCTTATTGATTTTCAGTTTTCCCAAGGTATATTCCCTAGACTGGTAGTGCCCTTGGCTATGTAGCTCTGTTCTTTACTTGTTTTAGGGAACAGAATGCACTCCTCCAGAGAGGCAGTTGGCAATTTACATCCCGCCCATCAGCATAACAAGGCTCCCTGTTCTCCAGGGCCTGTCTTGCCTTTCTGGTTCTTACACATTTTGTGGATGTCCCTTTTGACCGGTGTGAAGTGATACTTCTTTGTAGTGCAGATTTGCATTGCCCGCTTGCTTGCTTGGCCAAAAAGGGCGTATGCGTTTTCTCCTGAATATATTCAGGAGAAAACGCATACGCCCTTTTTGGCCAAGTGCATCATTGTCGAAGTTGTGCCCCTCTTCCTGTGCTTTAAAGGCGATTCCAACGTACCTCTTGAAATCTGTTTCCTGCTATTCTGCCTCGCTTTCGAGTCCGCCTCGTTGCCTTCCCTCAACCCATTTTTGGACGATAGTTGTCCTTTATTACTCGGCCAGTTTGTGAATTGCTGTGCCCCTGAGCTCCATTTTTCAACTCATTTTTGGTGAGCTGACCGCAAGTCCAAAATTTTGGTTCAGGACCTATATTGGTTCCCCGTGGGTGGCTGAGAATTTGGTTACTTCTTCTTCCTGCCGGGAAATTACAGTGATATGTGCCCGTCCAAATGCCTAACAGCTACTCTCTCATTGGTTCTCCGTCTTCCCTTTCATCCTCTGCCAAATTGGAAACCTGTGCGAACCAAGAGGTTAAAGGGGCTGTCTCTCCAAGTTGGGAGGTTGATAGTAAAGCAGACGGAAATTCAAACCGGAGCACCAGGAGAGGGACTATTCGTTGAGTTTTAGAAACCTTTCGTATTCACAGTGTGTCCGTTCTCTAGGTTTCCCACACATGTTATAGCTGTAGTAATATTCCCTTCAACCTGGAGAGTTCGGACCCATGGAATGGGTGCCATGCATTATTGCTTTAAAGGGTCTGCATTTGCTCACCCAATCTCACCAATCGTCTCAGTCCCAAGTGTCCCTCCTTATGCCACATCCAGCTGTCGTTGTAGATAGGGTCATTCCAGCTTTCATCAGAGACCCTGAAGGAATTGTAAAGAATTTCCCAGTTTTTTTGTTTTGTTTTTGAAATTCCTTTTTATAGTGGGTTTGAGCTGATTCTCGCTGCCATGTTTATGCGAGTCTAGACAAACTTGATTCCCTTACGGAGACATATCAATACATAGGTTTTAAGATTCTTACTAGTCAGATATTTTCCTCTGCGGGAAATATGGGGTTTTGAGTCCCTTTCACTGAGGACGGTGTAGGTCTTGTCTATTCCATAGTTGGTTTTTGGAACGGTACATGTGCTTCTATCAAACTCTGGTTTTATGCATCACCCCACCTCTCCTTCCCCCTTAAGCAGGTATAAGAGTTTTTTCTAAATGTGAGACACTGTTCTCTTTCCTAACTCAGTTGAAGTTTAGCCATGTTTACAGGATCTTCATAAGTGATATCTTATGATAAGTTTCTTTTTCTGTGTGACTTATTTCACTTAGAATCATCGTACCTGAATCCACCCATTTTGCTGCTACTGGTCTTATGACATTGATTTCATGGCTGAGGGATATTCCATCGTACGTAAGTACCACAATTTTTTGAACCATGTTTATATTTTCTGGGATACTTAAGGTGTATCCAAGTTGAGGTCCTTGTATGCAGTGCAGCCCTAAATTTTGGGGTGGCTCTGTCTTATTGATTTTCAGTTTTCCCAAGGTATATTCCCTAGACTGGTAGTGCCCTTGGCTCTGTAGCTCTGTTCTTTACTTGTTTTAGGGAACAGAATGCACTCCTCCAGAGAGGCAGTTGGCAATTTACATCCCGCCCATCAGCATAACAAGGCTCCCTGTTCTCCAGGGCCTGTCTTGCCTTTCTGGTTCTTACACATTTTGTGGATGTCCCTTTTGACCGGTGGGAAGTGATACTTCTTTGTAGTGCAGATTTGCATTGCCCGCTTGCTTGCTTGGCCAAAAAGGGCGTATGCGTTTTCTCCTGAATATATTCAGGAGAAAACGCATACGCCCTTTTTGGCCAAGTGCATCATTGTCGAAGTTGTGCCCCTCTTCCTGTGCTTTAAAGGCGATTCCAACGTACCTCTTGAAATCTGTTTCCTGCTATTCTGCCTCGCTTTCAAGTCCGCCTCGTTGCCTTCCCTCAACAGATTTTTGGACGATAGTTGTCCTTTATTACTCGGCCAGTTTGTGAATTGCTGTGCCCCTGAGCTCCATTTTTCAACTCGTTTTTGGTGAGCTGACCGCAAGACCAAAATTTTGGTTCAGGACCTATACTGGTTCCCGGTGGGTGGCTGAGAATTTCGTTAATTCTTCTTCCTGCCGGGAAATTACAGTGATATGTGCCCGTCCAAATGCCTAACAGCTACTCTCTCATTGGTTCTCCCTCTTCCCTTTCATCCTCTGCCAAATTGGCAACCTGTGCGAACCGGGAGGTTAAAGGGGCTGTCTCTCCAAGTTGGGAGGTTGATAGTAAAGCAGACGGAAAGTCTAACCGGAGCACCAGGAGAGGGACTATGCGTTGAGTTTTAGAAACCTTTCGTATTCACAGTGTGTCCGTTCCCTAGGTTTCCCGCACATGTTATAGCTGTAGTAATATTCCCTTCAACCTGGAGAGTTTGGACCCATGGAATGGGTGCCATGCATTATTGCTTTAAAGGGTCTGCATTTGCTCACCCAATCTCACCAATCGTCTCAGTCCCAAGTGTCCCTCCTTATGCCACATCCAGCTGTCGTTGTAGATAGGGTCATTCCAGCTTTCATCAGAGACCCTGAAGGAATTGTAAAGAATTTCGCAGTTTTTTTGTTTTGTTTTTGAAATTCCTGTTTATAGTGGGTTTGAGCTGATTCTCGCTGCGATGTTTATGCCAGTCTAGACACACTTGATTCCCTTACGGAGACATATCAATACATAGGTTTTAAATTCTTACTAGTCAGATATATTCCTCTGCGGGAAATATGGGGTTTTGAGTCCCTTTCACTGAGGAAGGTGTAGGTCTTGTCTATTCCATAGTTGGTTTTTGGAACGGTACCTGTGCTTATATCAAACTCTGGTTTTATGCATCACCCCACCTCTCCTTCCCCCTTAAGCAGGCATAAGAGTGTTTTCTAAATGTCAGACTCTGTTCTCTTTCCTAACTCAGTTCAAGTGTAGCCATGTTTACAGTATCTTCATAAGTGATATCTTATGATAAGTTTCTTTTTCTCTGTGACTTGTTTCACTTAGAATCATCATACCTGAATCCACCCATTTTGCTGCTACTGGTTTATGACATTGATTTCATGGCTGAGGGATATTCCATCGTACGTAAGTACCACAATTTTTGAACCATTTTTATATTTCCTGGGATATTTAAGGTGTACCCAAGTTGAGGTCCTTGTAAGCAGTGCAGCCCTAAATTTTGGAGTGGCTCTTTCTTATTGATTTTCAGAATTCCCAAGGTATATTCCCTAGACTGGAGGTGCCCTTGGCTCTTTAGCTCTGTTCTTTACTTGTTTTAGGGAACACAATATACTCCTCCAGAGACGAAGTTGGCAATTTACGTCCAGCCCATCAGCATAACAAGGCTCCCTGTTCTCCAGGGCCTGTCTTGCCTTTCTGGTTTTTACACATTTTGTGGATGTCCCATTTGATCGGTGGGAAGTGATACTTCTTTGTAGTGCAGATTTGCATTGCCCGCTTGCTTGCTTGGCCAAAAAGGACGTATGCGTTTTCTCCTGAATATATTCAGGAGAAAACGCATACGCACTTTTTGGCCAAGTGCATCATTTTCGTAGTTGTGCCCCTCTTCCTGTGCTTTAAAGGCGATTCCAACGTACCTCTTGAAATCTGTTTCCTGCTATTCTGCCTCGCTTTCAAGTCCACCTCGTTGCCTTCCCTCAACAGATTTTTGGACGATAGTTGTCCTTTATTACTAGGCCAGTTTGTGAATTGCTGTGCCCCTTAGCTCCATTTTTCAACTCGTTTTTTGTGAGCTGACCGCAAGTCCAAAATTTTGGTTCAGGACCTATGCTGGTTTCCGATGGGGGGCTGAGACTTTGGTTAATTCTTCTTCCTGCCGGGAAGTTAGAGTGATATGTGCCCATCCAAATGCCTAACAGCTACTCTCTCATTGGTTCTCCCTCTTCCCTTTCATCCTCTGCCAAATTGGCAACCTGTGCGAACCAGCAGGTTAAAGGGGCTGTCTCTCCAAGTTGGGAGATTCATAGTAAAGCAGATGGAAAGTCAAACCGGAGCACCAGGAGAGGGACTATTCGTTGAGTTTTAGAAACCTTTCGTATTCACAGTGTGTCCGTTCTCTAGGTTTCCCATACATGTTATAACTGTAGTAATATTCCCTTCAACCTGGAGAGTTGGGACCCATGGAATGGGTGCAATGCATTATTGCTTTAAAGGGTCTGCATTTGCTCACCCAATCTCACCAATCGTCTCAGTCCCAAGTGTCCAGACTTATGCCACATCCAGCTGTCGTTGTAGATAGGGTCATTCCAGGTTTCATCAGAGACCCTGAAGGAATTGTAAAGAATTTCCCAGTTTTTTTGTTTTGTTTTTGAAATTCCTGTTTATAGTGGGTTTGAGCTGATTCTCTCTGCCATGTTTATGCCAGTCTAGACACACTTGATTCCCTTACGGAGACATATCAATACATAGGTTTTAAGATTCTTTCTAGTCAGATATATTCCTCTGTGGGAAATATGGGGTTTTGAGTCCCTTTCACTGAGGAAGGTGTAGGTCTTGTCTATTCCATAGTTGGTTTTTGGAACGGTACCTGTGCTTATATCAAACTCCGGTTTTATGCATCACCCCACCTCTCCTTCCCCCTTAAGCAGGCATAAGAGTGTTTTCTAAATGTGAGACACTGTTCTCTTTCCTAACTCAGTTCAAGTGTAGCCATGTTTACAGTATCTTCATAAGTGATATCTTATGATAAGTTTCTTTTTCTCTGTGACTTGTTTCACTTAGAATCATCATACCTGAATCCACCCATTTTGCTGCTACTGGTTTATGACATTGATTTCATGGCTGAGGGATATTCCATCGTACGTAAGTACCACAATTTTTGAACCATTTTTATATTTCCTGGGATATTTAAGGTGTACCCAAGTTGAGGTCCTTGTAAGCAGTGCAGCCCTAAATTTTGGGGTGGCTCTGTCTTATTGATTTTCAGAATTCCCAAGGTATATTCCCTAGACTGGAAGTGCCCTTGGCTCTTTAGCTCTGTTCTTTACTTCTTTTAGGGAACACAATATACTCCTCCAGAGAGGCAGTTGGCAATTTACATCCATCTCATCAGCATAAAAAGGCTCCATGTTCTCCAGGGCCTGTCTTGCCTTTCAGGTTTTTACACATTTTGTGGATGTCCCTTTTGACCGGTGGGAAGTGATACTTCTTTGTAGTGCAGATTTGCATTGCCCGCTTGCTTGCTTGGCCAAAAAGGGCGTATGCGTTTTCTCCTGAATATGTTCAGGAGAAAACGCATACGCCCTTTTTGGCCAAGGGCATCATTTTCGTAGTTGTGCCCCTCTTCCTGTGCTTTAAAGGCGATTCCAACGTACCTCTTGAAATCTGTTTCCTGCTATTCTGCCTCGCTTTCAAGTCCGCCTCGTTGCCTTCCCTCAACAGATGTTTGGACGATAGTTGTCCTTTATTACTCGGCCCGTTTGTGAATTGCTGTGCCCCTTAGCTCCATTTTTCAACTCGTTTTTTGTGAGCTGACCGCAAGTCCAAAATTTTGGTTCAGGACCTATGCTGGTTCCCGATGGGGTGCTGAGACTTTGGTTAATTCTTCTTCCTGCTGGGAAGTTAGAGTGAAATGTGCCCGTCCAAATGCCTAACAGCTACTCTCTCATTGGTTCTCCCTCTTCCCTTTCATCCTCTGCCAAATTGGAAACCTGTGCGAACCAGGAGGTTAAAGGGGCTGTCTCTCCAAGTTGGGAGATTCATAGTAAAGCAGATGGAAAGTCAAACCGGAGCACCAGGAGAGGGACTATTCGTTGAATTTTAGACACCTTTCGTAATCACAGTGTGTTTGTTCTCTAGGTTTCCCGTACATGTTATAACTGTAGTAATATTCCCTTCAACCTGGAGAGTTGGGACCCATGGAATAGGTGCCATGCATTATTGCTTTAAAGGGTCTGCATTTGCTCACCCAATCTCACCAATCGTCTCAGTCCCAAGTGTCCAGCCATATGCCACATCCAGCTGTCGTTGTAGATAGGGTGAATCCAGGTTTCATCAGAGACCCTGAAGGAATTGTAAAGAATTTCCCAGTTTTTTTGTTTTGTTTTTGAAATTCCTGTTTATAGTGGGTTTGCGCTGATTCTCTCTGCCATGTTTATGTCAGTCTAGACACACTTGATTCCCTTACGGAGACATATCAATACATAGGTTTTAAGATTCTTACTAGTCAGATATATTCCTCTGCGGGAAATATGGGGTTTTGAGTCCCTTTCACTGAGGAAGGTGTAGGTCTTGTCTATTCCATAGTTGGTTTTTGGAACGGTACCTGTGCTTATATCAAACTCCGGTTTTATGCATCACCCCACCTCTCCTTACCCCTTAAGCAGGCATAAGAGTGTTTTCTAAATGTGAGACACTGTTCTCTTTCCTAACTCAGTTCAAGTGTAGCCATGTTTACAGGATCTTCATAAGTGATATCTTATGATAAGTTTCTTTTTTGTGTGACTTATTTCACTTAGAATCATCGTACCTGAATCCACGCATTTGGCTGCTACTGGTCTTATGACATTGATTTCATGGCTGAGAGATATTCCATCGTACGTAAGTACCACAATTTTTTGAACCATTTTTATATTTCCTGGGATATTTAAGGTGTACCCAAGTTGAGGTCCTTGTAAGCAGTGCAGCCCTAAATTTTGGGGTGGCTCTGTCTTATTGATTGTCAGTTTTCCCAAGGTATATTCCCTAGACTGGAAGTGCCCTTGGCTCTGTAGCTCTGTTTTTTATTTGTTTTAGGGAACACAATGCACTCCTCCAGAGAGGCAGTTGGCAATTTACATCGCGCCCATCAGCATAACAAGGCTCACTTTTCTCCAGGGCCTGTCTTGCCTTTCTGGTTTTTCCACATTTTGTGGATGTCCCTTTTGACCGGTGGGAAGTGATACTTCTTTGTAGTGCAGATTTGCATTGCCTGCTTGCTTGCTTGGCCAAAAAGGGCGTATGCGTTTTCTCCTGAATATATTCAGGAGAAAACGCATACGCCCTTTTTGGCCAAGGGCATCATTGTCGAAGTTGTGCCCCTCTTCCTGTGCTTTAAAGGCGATTCCAACGTACCTCTTGAAATCTGTTTCCTGCTATTCTGCCTCGATTTCAAGTCCACCTCGTTGCCTTCCCTCAACAGATTTTTGGACGATAGTTGTCCTTTATTACTCGGCCAGTTTGTGAATTGCTGTGCCCCTGAGCTCCATTTTTCAACTCGTTTTTGGTGAGCTGACCGCAAGTCCAAAATTTGGGTTCAGGACCTATACTGGTTCCCGTTGGGGGGCTGAGACTTTGGTTAATTCTTCTTCTTGCCGCGAAATTAGAGTGATATGTGCCCGTCCAAATGCCTAACAGCTACTCTCTCATTGGTTCTCCCTCTTGCCTTTCATCCTCTCCCAATTTGGCAACCTGTGCGAACCAGGAGGTTAAAGGGGCTGTCTCTCCAAGTTGGGAGGTTGATAGTAAAGCAGATGGAAAATCAAACCGGAGCACCAGGAGAGGGACTATTCGTTGAGTTTTAGAAACCTTTCGTATTCACAGTGTGTCCATTCTCTAGGTTTCCCGTACATGCTTTAACTGTAGAATTATTCCCTTCAACCTGGAGAGTTGGGACCCATGGAATGGGTGCCATGCATTATTGCTTTAAAGGGTCTGCATTTGCTCACCCAATCTCACCAATCGTCTCAGTCCCAGGTGTCCAGCCTTATGCCACATCCAGCTGTCGTTGTAGATAGGGTCATTCCAGGTTTCATCAGAGACCCTGAAGGAATTGTAAAAAAATTCCCAGTATTTTTGTTATGTTTTTGAAATTCTTGTTTATAGTGGGTTTGAGCTGATTCTCGCTGCCATGTTTATGCCAGTCTAGACACACTTGATTCCCTTACGGAGTCATATCAATACATAGGTTTTAAGATTCTTACTAGTCAGATATATTCCTCTGCGGGAAATATGGGGTTTTGAGTCCCTTTCACTGAGGAAGGTGTAGGTCTTGTCTATTCCATAGCTGGTTTTTGGAACGGTACTGTGCTTATATCAAACTCTGGATTTATGCATCACCCCACCTCTCCTTCCCCCTTAAGCAGGAATAAGAGTGTTTTCTAAATGTCAGACTCTGTTCTCTTTCCTAACTCAGTTCAAGTGTAGCCATGTTTACAGGATCTTCATAAGTGATATCTTATGATAAGTTTCTTTTTCTCTGTGACTTATTTCAGTTAGAATCATCGTACCTGAATCCACCCATTTTGCTGCTACTGGTCTTATGACATTGAGTTCATGGCTGAGGGATATTCCATCGTACGTAAGTACCACAATTTTTTGAACCATTTTTATATTTCCTGGGATATTTAAGGTGTACCCAAGTTGACGTCCTTGTAAGCAGTGCAGCCCTAAATTTTGGGGTGGCTCTCTCTTATTGATTGTCAGTTTTCCCAAGGTATATTCCCTAGACTGGAAGTGCCCTTTGCTCTGTAGCTCTGTTGTTTACTTGTTTTAGGGAACACAATGCACTCCTCCAGAGAGGCAGTTGGCAATTTACATACCGCCCATGAGCATAACAAGGTTCCCTGTTCTCCAGGGCCTGTCTTGCCTTTCTGGTTTTTACACATTTTGTGGATGTCCCTTTTGACCGGTGGGAAGTGTTACTTCTTTGTAGTGCAGATTTGCATTGCCCGCTTGCTTGCTTGGCCAAAAAGGGCGTATGCGTTTTCTCCTGAATATATTCAGGAGAAAACCCATACGCCCTTTTTGGCCAAGTGCATCATTTTCGTAGTTGTGCCCCTCTTCCTGTGCTTTAAAGGTGATTCCAACGTACCTCTTGAAATCTGTTTCCTGCTATTCTGCCTCGCTTTCAAGTCCGCCTCGTTGCCTTCCCTCAACAGATTTTTGGACGATAGTTGTCCTTTATTACTCGGCCAGTTTGTGAATTGCTGTGCCCCTGAGCTCCATTTTTCAACTCGTTTTTGGTGAGCTGACCGCAAGTCCAAAATTTTGGTTCAGGACCTATACTGGTTCCCAGTGGGTGCATGAGACTTTGGTTAATTCTTCTTCTTGCCGCGAAATTAGAGTGATATGTGCCCGTCCAAATGCCTAACAGCTACTCTCTCATTGGTTCTCCCTCTTCCCTTTCATCCTCTCCCAATTTGGCAACCTGTGCGAAGCAGGAGGTTAAAGGGGCTGTCTCTCCAAGTTGGGAGGTTGATAGTAAAGCAGATGGAAAGTCAAACCGGAGCACCAGGAGAGGGACTATTCGTTGAGTTTTAGAAACCTTTCGTATTCACAGTGTGTCCGTTATCTAGGTTTCCCGTACATGTTATAGCTGTAGTAATATTCCCTTCAACCTGGAGAGTTGGGAACCATGGAATGGGTGCCAGGCATTTGTGCTTTAAAGGGTCTGCATTTGCTCACCCAATCTCACCAATCCTCTCAGTCCCAAGTGTCCCTCCTTATGCCACATCCAGCTGTCATTGTAGATATGGTCATTCCAGGGTTCATCAGGACCCTGAAGGAATTTTAAAGAATTTCCCAGTATTTTTGTTTTGTTTTTGAAATTCCTGTTTATAGTGGGTTTGAGCTGATTCTCGCTGCCATGTTTATGCCAGTCTAGACACACTTGATTCCCTTACGGAGACATATCAATACATAGGTTTTAAATTCTTACTAGTCAGATATATTCCTCTGCGGGAAATATGGGGTTTTGAGTCCCTTTCACTGAGGAAGGTGTAGGTCTTGTCTATTCCATAGTTGGTTTTTGGAACGGTACCTGTGCTTATATCAAACTCTGAATTTATGCATCACCCCACCTCTCCTTCCCCCTTAAGCAGGCATAAGAGTGTTTTCTAAATGTCAGACTCTGTTCTCTTTCCTAACTCAGTTCAAGTGTAGCCATGTTTACAGTATCTTCATAAGTGATATCTTATGATAAGTTTCTTTTTCTCTGTGACTTGTTTCACTTAGAATCATCATACCTGAATCCACCCATTTTGCTGCTACTGGTTTATGACATTGATTTCATGGCTGAGGGATATTCCATCGTACGTAAGTACCACAATTTTTGAACCATTTTTATATTTCCTGGGATATTTAAGGTGTACCCAAGTTGAGGTCCTTGTAAGCAGTGCAGCCATAAATTTTGGAGTGGCTCTTTCTTATTGATTTTCAGAATTCCCAAGGTATATTCCCTAGACTGGAGGTGCCCTTGGCTCTTTAGCTCTGTTCTTTACTTGTTTTAGGGAACACAATATACTCCTCCAGAGACGCAGTTGGCAATTTACATCCAGCCCATCAGCATAACAAGGCTCCCTGTTCTCCAGGGCCTGTCTTGCCTTTCTGGTTTTTACACATTTTGTGGATGTCCCATTTGATCGGTGGGAAGTGATACTTCTTTGTAGTGCAGATTTGCATTGCCCGCTTGCTTGCTTGGCCAAAAAGGGCGTATGCGTTTTCTCCTGAATATATTCAGGAGAAAACGCATACGCCCTTTTTGGCCAAGTGCATCATTTTCGTAGTTGTGCCCCTCTTCCTGTGCTTTAAAGGCGATTCCAACGTACCTCTTGAATTCTGTTTCCTGCTATTCTGCCTCGCTTTCAAGTCCGCCTCGTTGCCTTCCCTCAACAGATTTTTCGACGATAGTTGTCCTTTATTACTAGGCCAGTTTGTGAATTGCTGTGCCCCTTAGCTCCATTTTTCAACTTGTTTTTTGTGAGCTGACCGCAAGTCCAAAATTTTGGTTCAGGACCTATGCTGGTTTCCGATGGGGGGCTGAGACTTTGGTTAATTCTTCTTCCTGCCGGGAAGTTAGAGTGATATGTTCCCATCCAAATGCCTAACAGCTACTCTCTCATTGGTTCTCCCTCTTCCCTTTCATCCTCTGCCAAATTGGCAACCTGTGCGAACCAGCAGGTTAAAGGGGCTGTCTCTCCAAGTTGGGAGATTCATAGTAAAGCAGATGGAAAGTCAAACCGGAGCACCAGGAGAGGGACTATTCGTTGAGTTTTAGAAACCTTTCGTATTCACAGTGTGTCCGTTCTCTAGGTTTCCCATACATGTTATAACTGTAGTAATATTCCCTTCAACCTGGAGAGTTGGGACCCATGGAATGGGTGCAATGCATTATTGCTTTAAAGGGTCTGCATTTGCTCACCCAATCTCACCAATCGTCTCAGTCCCAAGTGTCCAGCCTTATGCCACATCCAGCTGTCGTTGTAGATAGGGTCATTCCAGGTTTCATCAGAGACCCTGAAGGAATTGTAAAGAATTTCCCAGTTTTTTTGTTTTGTTTTTGAAATTCCTGTTTATAGTGGGTTTGAGCTGATTCTCTCTGCCATGTTTATGCCAGTCTAGACACACTTGATTCCCTTACGGAGACATATCAATACATAGGTTTTAAGATTCTTTCTAGTCAGATATATTCCTCTGTGGGAAATATGGGGTTTTGAGTCCCTTTCACTGAGGAAGGTGTAGGTCTTGTCTATTCCATAGTTGGTTTTTGGAACGGTACCTGTGCTTATATCAAACTCCGGTATTATGCATCACCCCACCTCTCCTTCCCCCTTAAGCAGGCATAAGAGTGTTTTCTAAATGTGAGACACTGTTCTCTTTCCTAACTCAGTTCAAGTGTAGCCATGTTTACAGGATCTTCATAAGTGATATCTTATGATAAGTTTCTTTTTCTGTGGGACTTATTTCACTTAGAATCATCGTACCTGAATCCACCCATTTTGCTGCTACTTGTTTATGACATTGATTTCATGGCTGAGGGATATTCCATCGTACGTAAGTACCACAATTTTTGAACCATTTTTATATTTCCTGGGATATTTAAGGTGTACCCAAGTTGAGGTCCTTGTAAGCAGTGCAGCCCTAAATTTTGGGGTGGCTCTGTCTTATTGATTTTCAGAATTCCCAAGGTATATTCCCTAGACTGGAAGTGCCCTTGGCTCTTTAGCTCTGTTCTTTACTTCTTTTAGGGAACACAATATAATCCTCCAGAGAGGCAGTTGGCAATTTACATCCCGCCCATCAGCATAACAAGGCTCCCTGTTCTCCAGGGCCTGTCTTGCCTTTCAAGTTTTTACACATTTTGTGGATGTCCCTTTTGACCGGTGGGAAGTGATACTTCTTTGTAGTGCAGATTTGCATTGCCCGCTTGCTTGCTTGGCCAAAAAGGGCGTATGCGTTTTCTCCTGAATATATTCAGGAGAAAACGCATACGCCCTTTTTGTCCAAGGGCATCACTTTCGTAGTTGTGCCCCTCTTCCTGTGCTTTAAAGGCGATTCCAACGTACCTCTTGAAATCTGTTTCCTGCTATTCTGCCTCGCTTTCAAGTCCGCCTCGTTGCCTTCCCTCAACAGATTTTTGGACGATAGTTGTCCTTTATTACTCGGCCAGTTTGTGAATTGCTGTGCCCCTTAGCTCCATTTTTCAACTCGTTTTTTGTGAGCTGACAGGAAGTCCAAAATTTTGGTTCAAGACCTATGCTGGTTCCCGATGGGGGGCTGAGACTTTGGTTAATTCTTCTTCCTGCTGGGAAGTTCGAGTGAAATGTGCCCGTCCAAATGCCTAACAGCTACTCTCTCATTGGTTCTCCCTCTTCCCTTTCATCCTCTGCCAAATTGGAAACCTGTGCGAACCAGGAGGTTAAAGGGGCTGTCTCTCCAAGTTGGGAGATTCATAGTAAAGCAGATGGAAAGTCAAACCGGAGCACCAGGAGAGGGACTATTCGTTGAGTTTTAGAAACCTTTCGTAATCACAGTGTGTCTGTTCTCTAGGTTTCCCGTACATGTTATAACTGTAGTAATATTCCCTTCAACCTGGAGAGTTGAGACCCATGGAATGGGTGCCATGCATTATTGCTTTAAAGGGTCTGCATTTGCTCACCCAATCTCACCAATCGTCTCAGTCCCAAGTGTCCAGCCATATGCCACATCCAGCTGTCGTTGTAGATAGGGTCATTCCAGGTTTCATCAGAGACCCTGAAGGAATTGTAAAGAATTTCCCAGTTTTTTTGTTTTGTTTTTGAAATTCCTGTTTATAGTGGGTTTGAGCTGATTCTCTCTGCCATGTTTATGCCAGTCTAGACACACTTGATTCCCTTACGGAGACATATCAATCCATAGGTTTTAAGATTCTTTCTAGTCAGATATATTCCTCTGCGGGAAATATGGGGTTTTGAGTCCCTTTCACTGAGGAAGGTGTAGGTCTTGTCTATTCCATAGTTGGTTTTTGGAACGGTACCTGTGCTTATATCAAACTCTGGTTTTATGCATCACCCCACCTCTCCTTCCCCCTTAAGCAGGCATAAGAGTGTTTTCTAAATGTCAGACTCTGTTCTCTTTCCTAACTCAGTTCAAGTGTAGCCATGTTTACAGGATCTTCATAAGTGATATCTTATGATAAGTTTCTTTTTCTCTGTGACTTATTTCACTTAGAATCATCATACTTGAATCCACCCATTTTGCTGCTACTGGTTTATGACATTGATTTCATGGCTGAGGGATATTCCATCGTACGTAAGTACCACAATTTTTGAACCATTTTTATATTTCCTGGGATATTTAAGGTGTACCCAAGTTGAGGTCCTTGTAAGCAATGCAGCCCTAAATTTTGGAGTGGCTCTTTCTTATTGATTTTCAGAATTCCCAAGGTATATTCCCTAGACTGGAGGTGCCCTTGGCTCTTTAGCTCTGTTCTTTACTTGTTTTAGGGAACACAATATACTCCTCCAGAGATGCAGTTGGCAATTTACATCCAGCCCATCAGCATAACAAGGCTCCCTGTTCTCCAGGGCCTGTCTTGCCTTTCTGGTTTTTACACATTTTGTGGATGTCCCATTTGATCGGTGGGAAGTGCTACTTCTTTGTAGTGCAGATTTGCATTGCCCGCTTGCTTGCTTGGCCAAAAAGGGCGTATGTGTTTTCTCCTGAATATATTCAGGAGAAAACGCATACGCCCTTTTTGGCCAAGTGCATCATTTTCGTAGTTGTGCCCCTCTTCCTGTGCTTTAAAGGCGATTCCAACGTACCTCTTGAAATCTGTTTCCTGCTCTTCTGCCTCGCTTTCAAGTCCGCCTCGTTGCCTTCCCTCAACAGATTTTTGGACGATAGTTGTCCTTTATTACTAGGCCAGTTTGTGAATTGCTGTGCCCCTTAGCTCCATTTTTCAACTCGTTTTTTGTGAGCTGATCGCAAGTCCAAAATTTTGGTTCAGGACCTATACTGGTTTCCGATGGGGGGCTGAGACTTTGGTTAATTCTTCTTCCTGCCGGGAAGTTAGAGTGTTATGTGCCCATCCAAATGCCTAACAGCTACTCTCTCATTGGTTCTCCCTCTTCCCTTTCATCCTCTGCCAAATTGGCAACCTGTGCGAACCAGCAGGTTAAAGGGGCTGTCTATCCAAGTTGGGAGATTGATAGTAAACAGATGGAAAGTCAAAACGGAGCACCAGGAGAGGGACTATTCGTTGAGTTTTAGAAATCTTTCGTATTCACAGTGTGTCCGTTCTCTACGTTTCGCATACATGTTATAACTGTAGTAATATTCCCTTCAACCTGGAGAGTTGGGACCCATGGAATGGGTGCCATGCATTATTGCTTTAAAGGGTCTGCATTTGCTCACCCAATCTCACCAATCGTCTCAGTCCCAAGTGTCCCTCCTTATGCCACATCCAGCTGTCGTTGTAGATAGGGTCATTCCAGGTTTCATCAGAGACCCTGAAGGAATTGTAAAGAATTTCCCAGTTTATTTGTTTTGTTTTTGAAATTCCTGTTTATAGTGGGTTTGAGCTGATTCTCTCTGCCATGTTTATGCCAGTGTAGACACACTTGATTCCCTTACGGAGACATATCAATACATAGGTTTTAAGATTCTTTCTAGTCAGATATATTCCTCTGCGGGAAATATGGGGTTTTGAGTCCCTTTCACTGAGGAAGGTGTAGGTCTTGTCTATTCCATAGTTGGTTTTTGGAACGGTACCTGTGCTTATATCAAACTCCGGTATTATGCATCACCCCACCTCTCCTTCCCCCTTAAGCAGGCATAAGAGTGTTTTCTAAATGTGAGACACTGTTCTCTTTCCTAACTCAGTTCAAGTGTAGCCATGTTTACAGGATCTTCATAAGTGATATCTTATGATAAGTTTCTTTTTCTGTGGGACTTATTTCACTTAGAATCATCGTACCTGAATCCACCCATTTTGCTGCTACTGGTTTATGACATTGATTTCATGGCTGAGGGATATTCCATCGTACGTAAGTACCACAATTTTTGAACCATTTTTATATTTCCTGGGATATTTAAGGTGTACCCAAGTTGAGGTCCTTGTAAGCAGTGCAGCCCTAAATTTTGGGGTGGCTCTGTCTTATTGATTTTTAGAATTCCCAAGGTATATTCCCTAGACTGGAAGTGCCCTTGGCTCTTTAGCTCTGTTCTTTACTTCTTTTAGGGAACACAATATAATCCTCCAGAGAGGCAGTTGGCAATTTACATCCCACCCATCAGCATAACAAGGATCCCTGTTCTCCAGGGCCTGTCTTGCCTTTCAGGTTTTTACACATTTTGTGGATGTCCCTTTTGACCGGTGGGAAGTGCTACTTCTTTGTAGTGCAGATTTGCATTGCCCGCTTGCTTGCTTGGCCAAAAAGGGCGTATGCGTTTTCTCCTGAATATATTCAGGAGAAAACGCATACGCCCTTTTTGGCCAAGGGCATCACTTTTGTAGTTGTGCCCCTCTTCCTGTGCTTTAAAGGCGATTCCAACGTACCTCTTGAAATCTGTTTCCTGCTATTCTGCCTCGCTTTCAAGTCCGCCTCGTTGCCTTCCCTCAACAGATTTTTGGACGATAGTTGTCCTTTATTACTCGGCCAGTTTGTGAATTGCTGTGCCCCTTAGCTCCATTTTTCAACTCGTTTTTTGTGAGCTGACCGCAAGTCCAAAATTTTGGTTCAAGACCTATGCTGGTTCCCGAAGGGGGGCTGAGACTTAGGTTAATTCTTCTTCCTGCCGGGAAGTTAGAGTGATATGTGCCCATCCAAATGCCTAACAGCTACTCTCTCATTGGTTCTCCCTCTTCCCTTTCATCCTCTGCCAAATTGGCAACCTGTGCGAACCAGCAGGTTAAAGGGGCTGTCTATCCAATTTGGGAGATTGATAGTAAACAGATGGAAAGTCAAACCGGAGCACCAGGAGAGGGACTATTCGTTGAGTTTTAGAAATCTTTCGTATTCACAGTGTGTCCGTTCTCTAGGTTTCGCATACATGTTATAACTGTAGTAATATTCCCTTCAACCTGGAGAGTTGGGACCCATGGAATGGGTGCCATGCATTATTGCTTTAAAGGGTCTTCATTTGCTCACCCAATCTCACCAATCGTCTCAGTCCCAAGTGTCCCTCCTTATGCCACATCCAGCTGTCGTTGTAGATAGGGTCATTCCAGGTTTCATCAGAGACCCTGGAGGAATTGTAAAGAATTTCCCAGTTTATTTGTTTTGTTTTTGAAATTCCTGTTTATAGTGGGTTTGAGCTGATTCTCGCTGCCATGTTTATGCCAGTCTAGACACACTTGATTCCCTTACGGAGACATGTCAATACATAGGTTTTAAGATTCTTTCTAGTCAGATATATTCCTCTGCGGGAAATATGGGGTTTTGAGTCCCTTTCACTGAGGAAGGTGTAGGTCTTGTCTATTCCATAGTTGGTTTTTGGAACGGTACCTGTGCTTATATCAAACTCTGGTTTTATGCATCACCCCACCTCTCCTTCCCCCTTAAGCAGGCATAAGAGTGTTTTCTAAATGTCAGACTCTGTTCTCTTTCCTAACTCAGTTCAAGTGTAGCCATGTTTACAGGATCTTCATAAGTGATATCTTATGATAAGTTTCTTTTTCTCTGTGACTTATTTCACTTAGAATCATCATACCTGAATCCACCCATTTTGCTGCTACTGGTTTATGACATTGATTTCATGGCTGAGGGATATTCCATCGTACGTAAGTACCACAATTTTTGAACCATTTTTATATTTCCTGGGATATTTAACGTGTACCCAAGTTGAGGTCCTTGTAAGCAATGCAGCCCTAAATTTTGGAGTGGATCTTTCTTATTGATTTTCAGAATTCCCAAGGTATATTCCCTAGACTGGAAGTGCCCTTGGCTCTTTAGCTCTGTTCTTTACTTGTTTTAGGGAACACAATATACTCCACCAGAGATGCAGTTGGCAATTTACATCCAGCCCATCAGCATAACAAGGCTCCCTGTTCTCCAGGGCCTATCTTGCCTTTCTGGTTTTTACACATTTTGTGGATGTCCCATTTGATCAGTGGGAAGTGATACTTCTTTGTAGTGCAGATTTGCATTGCCCGCTTGCTTGCTTGGCCAAAAAGGGCGTATGCGTTTTCTCCTGAATATATTCAGGAGAAAACGCATACGCCCTTTTTGGCCAAGTGCATCATTTTCGTAGTTGTGCCCCTCTTCCTGTGCTTTAAAGGCGATTCCAACGTACCTCTTGAAATCTGTTTCCTGCTATTCTGCCTCGCTTTCAAGTCCGCCTCGTTGCCTTCCCTCAACAGATTTTTGGACGATAGTTGTCCTTTATTACTAGGCCAGTTCCTGAATTGCTGTGCCCCTTAGCTCCATTTTTCAACTCGTTTTTTGTGAGCTGACCGCAAGTCCAAAATTTTGGTTCAGGACCTATGCTGGTTTCCGATGAGGGGCTGAGACTTTGGTTAATTCTTCTTCCTGCCGGGAAGTTAGAGTGATATGTGCCCATCCAAATGCCTAACAGCTACTCTCTCATTGGTTCTCCCTCTTCCCTTTCATCCTCTGCCAAATTGGCAACCTGTGCGAACCAGCAGGTTAAAGGGGCTGTCTATCCAAGTTGGGAGATTGATAGTAAACAGATGGAAAGTCAAACCGGAGCACCAGGAGAGGGACTATTCGTTGAGTTTTAGAAATCTTTCGTATTCACAGTGTGTCCGTTCTCTAGGTTTCGCATACATGTTATAACTGTAGTAATATTCCCTTCAACCTGGAGAGATGGGACCCATGGAATGGGTGCCATGCATTATTGCTTTAAAGGGTCTGCATTTGCTCACCCAATCTCACCAATCGTCTCAGTCCCAAGTTTCCCTCCTTATGCCACATCAAGCTGTCGTTGTATATAGGGTCATTCCAGGTTTCATCAGAGACCCTGAAGGAATTGTAAAGAATTTCCCAGTTTATTTGTTTTGTTTTTGAAATTCCTGTTTATAGTGGGTTTGAGCTGATTCTCTCTGCCATGTTTATGCCAGTCTAGACACACTTGATTCCCTTACGGAGACATATCAATACATAGGTTTTAAGATTCTTTCTAGTCAGATATATTCCTCTCTGGGAAATATGGGGTTTTGAGTCCCTTTCACTGAGGAAGGTGTAGGTCTTGTCTATTCCATAGTTGGTTTTTGGAACGGTACCTGTGCTTATATCAAACTCCGGTTTTATGCATCACCCCACCTCTCCTTCCCCCTTAAGCAGGCATAAGAGTGTTTTCTAAATGTGAGACACTGTTCTCTTTCCTAACTCAGTTCAAGTGTAGCCATGTTTACAGGATCTTCATAAGTGATATCTTATGATAAGTTTCTTTTTCTGTGGGACTTATTTCACTTAGAATCATCGTACCTGAATCCACCCATTTTGCTGCTACTGGTTTATAACATTGATTTCATGGCTGAGGGATATTCCATCGTACGTAAGTACCACAATTTTTGAACCATTTTTATATTTCCTGGGATATTTAAGGTGTACCCAAGTTGAGGTCCTTGTAAGCAGTGCAGCCCTAAATTTTGGGGTGGCTCTGTCTTATTGATTTTCAGAATTCCCAAGGTATATTCCCTAGACTGGAAGTGCCCTTGGCTCTTTAGCTCTGTTCTTTACTTCTTTTAGGGAACACAATATAATCCTCCAGAGAGGCAGTTGGCAATTTACATCCCGCCCATCAGCATAACAAGGCTCCCTGTTCTCCAGGGCCTGTCTTGCCTTTCAGGTTTTTACACATTTTGTGGATGTCCCTTTTGACCGGTGGGAAGTGCTACTTCTTTGTAGTGCAGATTTGCATTGCCCACTTGCTTGCTTGGCCAAAAAGGGCGTATGCGTTTTCTCCTGAATATATTCAGGAGAAAACGCATACACCCTTTTTGGCCAAGGGCATCACTTTCGTAGTTGTGCCCCTCTTCCTGTGCTTTAAAGGTGATTCCAACGTACCTCTTGAAATCTGTTTCCTGCTATTCTGCCTCGCTTTCAAGTCCGCCTCGTTGCCTTCCCTCAACAGATTTTTGGACGATAGTTGTCCTTTATTACTCGGCCAGTTTGTGAATTGCTGTGCCCCTTAGCTCCATTTTTCAACTCGTTTTTTGTGAGCTGACCGCAAGTCCAAAATTTTGGTTCAGGACCTATGCTGGTTCCCGATGGGGGGCTGAGACTTTGGTTAATTCTTCTTCCTGCTGGGAAGTTAGAGTGAAATGTGCCCGTCCAAATGCCTAACAGCTACTCTCTCATTGGTTCTCCCTCTTCCCTTTCATCCTCTGCCAAATTGGAAACCTGTGCGAACCAGGAGGTTAAAGGGGCTGTCTCTCCAAGTTGGGAGATTCATAGTAAAGCAGATGGAAAGTCAAACCGGAGCACCAGGAGAGGGACTATTCGTTGAGTTTTAGAAACCTTTCGTAATCACAGTGTGTCTGTTCTCTAGGTTTCCCGTACATGTTATAACTGTAGTAATATTCCCTTCAACCTGGAGAGTTGGGACCCATGGAATGGGTGCCATGCATTATTGCTTTAAAGGTTCTGCATTTGCTCACCCAATCTCACCAATCGTCTCAGTCCCAAGTGTCCAGCCATATGCCACATCCAGCTGTCGTTGTAGATAGGGTCATTCCAGGTTTCATCAGAGACCCTGAAGGAATTGTAAAGAATTTCCCAGTTTTTTTGTTTTGTTTTTGAAATTCCTGTTTATAGTGGGTTTGAGCTGATTCTCTCTGCCATGTTTATGCCAGTCTAGACACACTTGATTCCCTTACGGAGACATATCAATACAAAGGTTTTAAGATTCTTTCTAGTCAGATATATTCCTCTGCGGGAAATATGGGGTTTTGAGTCCCTTTCACTGAGGAAGGTGTAGGTCTTGTCTATTCCATAGTTGGTTTTTGGAACGGTACCTGTGCTTATATCAAACTCTGGTTTTATGCATCACCCCACCTCTCCTTCCCTCTTAAGCAGGCATAAGAGTGTTTTCTAAATGTCAGACTCTGTTCTCTTTCCTAACTCAGTTCAAGTGTAGCCATGTTTACAGGATCTTCATAAGTGATATCTTATGATAAGTTTCTTTTTCTCTGTGACTTATTTCACTTAGAATCATCATACCTGAATCCACCCATTTTGCTGCTACTGGTTTATGACATTGATTTCATGGCTGAGGGATATTCCATCGTACGTAAGTACCACAATTTTTGAACCATTTTTATATTTCCTGGGATATTTAAGGTGTACCCAAGTTGAGGTCCTTGTAAGCAGTGCAGCACTAAATTTTGGGGTGGCTCTGTCTTATTGATTTTCAGAATTCCCAAGGTATATTCCCTAGACTGGAAGTGCCATTGGCTCTGTAGCTCTGTTGTTTACTTGTTTTAGGGAACACAATGCACTCCTCCAGAGAGGCAGTTGGCAATTTACATCCCGCCCATCAGCATAACAATGCTCCCTGTTCTCCAGGGCCTGTCTTGCCTTTCTGGTTTTTACACATTTTGTGGATGTCCCTTTTGACCGGTGGGAAGTGATACTTCTTTGTAGTGCAGATTTGCATTGCCCGCTTGCTTGCTTGGCCAAAAAGGAAGTATGCGTTTTCTCCTGAATATATATAGGAGAAAACGCATACACCCTTTTTGGCCAAGTGCATCATTGTCGAAGTTGTGCCCCTCTTCCTGTGCTTGAAAGGCGATTCCAACGTACCTCTTGAAATCTGTTTCCTGCTATTCTGCCTCGCTTTCAAGTCCGCCTCGTTGCCTTCCCTCAACAGATTTTTGGACGATAGTTGTCCTTTATTACTCGGCCAGTTTGTGAATTGCTGTGCCCCTTAGCTCCATTTTTCAACTCGTTTTTTGTGAGCTGACTGCAAGTCCAAAATTTTGGTTCAGGACCTATGCTGGTTCCCGATGGGGGGCTGAGACTTTGGTTAATTCTTCTTCCTGCTGGGAAGTTCGAGTGAAATGTGCCCGTCCAAATGCCTAACAGCTACTCTCTCATTGGTTCTCCCTCTTCCCTTTCATCCTCTGCCAAATTGGAAACCTGTGCGAAACAGGAGGTTAAAGGCGCTGTCTCTCCAAGTTGGAAGGTTGATAGTAAAGAAGATGGAAAGTCAAACCCGAGCACCAGGAGAGGGACTATTCGTTGAGTTTTGGAAACTTTTCGTGTTCACAGTGTGTCCGTTCTCTAGGTTTACCGTACATGTTATAGCTGTAGTAATATTCCCTTTAACCTGGAGAGTTGGGACCCATGGAATGGGTGCCAGGCATTTGTGCTTTAAAGAGTCTGCATTTGCTCACCCAATCTCACCAATCCTCTCAGTCTCAAGTGTCCAGCCTTATGCCTCATCCAGCTGTCGTTGTACATAGGGTCATTCCAGGTTTCATCAGAGACCGTGAAGGAATTGTAAAGAATTTCCCAGTTTTTTTGTTTTGTTTTTGAAATTCCTTTTTATAGTGGGTTTGAGCTGATTCTCGCTGCCATGTTTATGCCAGTCTAGACACACTTGATTCCCTTACGGAGACATATCAATACATAGGTTTTAAGATTCTTACTAGTCAGATATATTCCTCTGTGGGAAATAAGGGGTTTTGAGTCCCTTTCACTGAGGAAGGTGTAGGTCTTGTCTATTCCATAGTTGGTTTTTGGAACGGGACCTGTGCTTATATTAAAGTCTGGTTTTATGCATCACCCGACCTCTCCTTCCCCCTTAAGCAGGCATAAGGGTGTTTTCTAAATGTGAGACACTGTTCTCTTTCCTAACTCAGTTCAAGTGTAGCCATGTTACAGGATCTTCATAAGTGATATCTTATGATAAGTTTCTTTTTCTCTGTGACTTATTTCACTTAGAATCATCGTACCTGAATCCACCCATTTTGCTGCTACTGGTCTTATGACATTGATTTCGTGGCTGAGGGATATTCCATCGTACGTAAGTACCACAATTTTTTGAACCATTTTTATATTTCCTGGGATATTTAAGGTGTACCCAAGTTGAGGTCCTTGTAAGCAGTGCAGCCCTAAATTTTGGGGTGGCTCTGTCTTATCGATATTCAGTTTTACCAAGGTATATTCCCTAGACTGCAAGAGCCCTTGGCTCTGTAACTCTGTTGTTTCTTTGTTTTAGGGAACACAATGCACACCTCCAGAGAGGCAGTTGGCAATTTACATCCCGCCTATCAGAATAACAAGGCTCCCTGTTCTCCAGGGCCTGTCTTGCCTTTCTGGTTTTTACACATTTTGTGGATGTCCCTTTTGACCGGTGGGAAGTGATACTTCTTTGTAGTGCAGATTTGCATTGCCCGCTTGCTTGCTTGGCCAAAAAGGGCGTATGCGTTTTCTTCTGAATATATTCAGGAGAAAACGCATACGCCCTTTTTGGCCAAGTGCATCATTGTCGAAGTTGTGCCCCTATTCCTGTGCTTTAAAGGCGATTCCAACGTACCTCTTGAAATCTGTTTCCTGCTATTCTGCCTCGCTTTCAAGTCCGCCTCGTTGCCTTCCCTCAACAGATTTTTGGACGATAATTGTCCTTTATTACTTGGCCAGTTTGTGAATTGCTGTGTCCCTGAGTTCCATTTTTCAACTCGTTTTTGGTGAGCTGACCGCAAGTCCAAAATTTTGGTTCAGGACCTATACTGGTTCCCGGTGGGTGGCTGAGTCTGTGGTTAATTCTTCTTCCTGCCTGGAAATTACAGTGATATGTGCCCGTCCAAATGCCTAACAGCTACTCTCTCATTGGTTCTCCCTCTTCCCTTTCATCCTCTGCCAAATTGGCAACCTGTGCGAACCAGGAGGTTAAAGGGGCTGTCTCTCCAAGTTGGGAGGTTGATAGTAAACAGATGGAAAGTCAAACTGGAGCACCAGGAGAGGGACTATTCGTTGAGTTTTAGAAACCTTTGGTATTCACAGTGTGTCTGTTCTCTAGGTTTCCCGTACATGTTATAGCTGTAGTAATATTCCCTTCAACCTGGAGAGTTGGGACCCATGGAATGGGTGCCAGGCATTTGTGCTTTAAAGGGTCTGCATTTGCTCACCCAATCTCACCAATCCTCTCAGTCCCAAGTGTCCCTGCTTATGCCACATCCAGATGTCATTGTAGATAGGGTCATTCCAGGTTTCATCAGAGACCCTGAAGGAATTGTAAAGAATTTCCCAGTTTTTTTGTTTTGTTTTTGAAATTCCTTTTTATAGTGGGTTTGAGCTGATTCTCGCTGCCATGTTTATGCCAGTCTAGGCACACTTGATTCCCTTACGGAGACATATCAATACATAGGTTTTAAGATTCTTTCTACTCAGATATATTCCTCTGCGGGAAATATGGGGTTTTGAGTCCGTTTCACTGTGGAAGGTGTAGGTCTTGTCTATTCCATAGTTGGTTTTTGGAACGGTATCTGTGCTTATATCAAACTCTGGTTTTATGCATCACCCCACCTCTCCTTCCCCCTTAAGCAGGCATAAGAGTGTTTTCTAAATATGAGTCTCTGTTCTCTTTCCTAACTCAGTTCAAGTGTAGCCATGTTTACAGGATCTTCATAAGTGATATCATATGGTAAGTTTCTTTTTCTCTGTGACTTATTTCACTTAGAATCATCGTACCTGAATCCACCCATTTTGCTGCTACTGGTTTATGACATTGATTTCATGGCTGAGGGATATTCCATCGTACGTAAGTACCACAATATTTGAACCATTTTTATATTTCCTGGGATAATTAAGGTGTACCCAAGTTGAGGTCCTTGTAAGCAGTGCAGCCCTAAATTTTGGGGTGGCGCCGTCTTATTGATTTTCAGAATTCCCAATGTATATTCCCTAGACTGGAAGTGCCCTTGGCTCTTTAGCTCTGTTCTTTACTTGTTTTAGGGAACACAATATACTCCTCCAGAGAGGCAGTTGGCAATTTACATCCCGCCCATCAGCATAACAAGGCTCCCTGTTCTCCAGGGCCTGTCTTGCCTTTCTGGTTTTTACACATTTTGTGGATGTCCCTTTTGACCGGTGGGAAGTGATACTTCTTTGTAGTGCAGATTTGCATTGCCCGCTTGCTTGATTGGCCAAAAAGGGCGTATGTGTTTTCTCCTGAATATATTCAGGAGAAAACTCATACGCCCTTTTTGGCCAAGTGCATCATTTTCGAAGTTGTGACCCTCTTCCTGTGCTTTAAAGGCGATTCCAACGTACCTCTTGAAATCTGTTTCCTGCTATTCTGCCTCGCTTTCAAGTCCACCTCGTTGCCTTCCCTCAACAGATTTCTGGACGATAGTTGTCCTTTATTAATCGGCCAGTTTGTGAATTGCTGTGCCCCTGAGCTCCATTTTTCAATTCGTATTTGGTGAGCTGATTGCAAGTCCAAAATTTTGGTTCTGGACCTATACTGGTTCCCAGTGGGTGGCTGAGACTTTGGTTAATTCTTCTTCTTCCCGGGAATTTAGAGTGATATGTGCCCGTCCAAATGCCTAACAGCTACTGTCTCATTGGTTCTGCCTCTTCCCTTTCATCCTCTGCCAAATTGGCAACCTCTGCGAACCAGGAGGTTAAAGGGTCTGTCTCTCCAAGTTGGGAGGTTGATAGTAAAGCAGATGGAAAGTCAAACCGGAGCACCGGGAGTGGGACTATTCGTTGAGTTTTAGAAACCTTTCATATTCACAGTGTGTCCGTTCTCTATGTTACCCGTACATGTTATAGCTGTAGTAATATTCCCTTCAACCTGGAGAGTTGGGACCCATGAAATGGGTGCCAGGCATTTGTGCTTTAAAGGGTCTGCATTTGCTCACCCAATCTCACCATTCGTCTCAGTCCCAAGTGTCCCTCCTTATGCCACATCCAGCTGTCCTTGTAGATATGGTCATTCCAGGTTTTCTCAGAGACCCTGAAGGAATTGTAAAGAACTTCCCAGTTTTTTTGTTTTGTTTTTGAAATTCCTTTTTATAGTGGGTTTGAGCTGAATCTCGCTGCCATGTTTATGCCAGTCTAGACACACTTGATTCCCTTACAGAGACATATCAATACATAGGTTTTAAGATTCTTACTAGTCAGATATATTCCTCTGCGGGAAATATGGGGTTTTGAGTCCCTTTCACTGAGGAAGGTGTAGGTCTTGTCTATTACATAGTTGGTTTTTGGAACGGTACCTGTGCTTATATCAAACTCTGGTTTTATGCATCACCCCACCTCTCCTTCCCCCTTAAGCAGGCATAAGAGTGTTTTCTAAATGTGAGACACTGTTCTCTTTCCTAACTCAGTTCAAGTGTAGCCATGTTTACAGGATCTTCATAAGTGATATCTTATGATAAGTTTCTTTTTCTGTGTGACTTATTTCACTTAGAATCATCGTACATGAATCTACCCGTTTTGCTGCTACTGGTCTTATGACATTGATTTCATGTCTGAGGGATATTCCATCGTACGTAAGTACCACAATTTTTTGAACCATTTTTATATTTCCTGGCATATTTAAGGTGTACCCAAGTTGAGGTCCTTGTAAGCAGTGCAGCCCTAAATTTTGGGGTGGCTCTGTCTTATTGATTTTCAGTTTTCCCAAGGTATATTCCCTAGACTGGAAGTGCCCTTGGCTCTGTAGCTCTGTTCTTTACTTGTTTTAGGGAACACAATGTACTCCTCCAGGGAGTCAGTTGGCAATTTACATCCCGCCCATCAGCATAACAAGGCTGCCTGTTCTCCAGGGCCTGTCTTGCCTTTCTGGTTTTTACACATTTGTGGATGTCCCTTTTGACCGGTGGGAAGTGATACTTCTTTGTAGTGCAGATTTGCATTGCCCGCTTGTTTGCTTGGCCAAAAAGGGCGTATGCGTTTTCTCCTGAATATATTCAGGAGAAAACGCATACGCCCTTTTTGGCCAAGTGCATCATTGTCGAAGTTGTGCCCCTCTTCCTGTGCTTTAAAGGTGATTCCAACGTACCTCTTGAAATCTGTTTCCTGCTATTCTGCCTCGCTTTCAAGTCCGCCTCGTTGCCTTCCCTCAACAGATTTTTGGACAATAGTTTTCCTTTATTACTCGGCCAGTTTGTGAATTGCTGTGCCCCTGAGCTCCATTTTTCAACTCGTTTTTGGTGAGCTGACCGCAAGTCCAAAATTTTGGTTCAGGACCTATGATGGTTCCCGGTGGGGGGCTGAGACTTTGGTTAATTCTTCTTCCTGCCGGGAAGTTAGAGTGATATGTGCCCGTCCAAATGCCTATCAGCTACTCTCTCATTGGTTCTCCCTCTTCCCTTTCATCCTCTGCCAAATTGGCAACCTGTGCGAACCAGGAGGTTAAAGGGCCTGTCTCTCCAAGTTGGGAGATTGATAGTAAAGCAGATGGAAAGTCAAACCGGAGCACCAGGAGAGGGAGTATTCGTTGAGTTTTAGAAACCTTTCGTATTCACAGTGTGTACGTTCTCTAGGTTTCCCGTACATGTTATAACTGTAGTAATATTCCCTTCAACCTGGAGAGTTGGGACCCATGGAATAGGTGCCATGCATTATTGCTTTAAAGGGTCTGCATTTGCTCACCCAATCTCACCAATCGTCTCAGTCCCAAGTGTCCAGCCATATGCCACATCCAGCTGTCGTTGTAGATAGGGTGATTCCAGGTTTCATCAGAGACCCTGAAGGAATTGTAAAGAATTTCCCAGTTTCTTTGTTTTGTTTTTGAAATTCCTGTTTATAGTGGGTTTGCGCTGATTCTCTCTGCCATGTTTATGCCAGTCTAGACACACTTGATTCCCTTACGGAGACATATCAATACATAGGTTTTAAGATTCTTACTAGTCAGATATATTCCTCTGCGGGAAATATGGGGTTTTGAGTCCCTTTCACTGAGGAAGGTGTAGGTCTTGTCTATTCCATAGTTGGTTTTTGGAACGGTACCTGTGCTTATATCAAACTCCGGTTTTATGCATCACCCCACCTCTCCTTACCCCTTAAGCAGGCATAAGAGTGTTTTCTAAATGTGAGACACTGTTCTCTTTCCTAACTCAGTTCAAGTGTAGCCATGTTTACAGGATCTTCATAAGTGATATCTTATGATAAGTTTCTTTTTTGTGTGACTTATTTCACTTAGAATCATCGTACCTGAATCCACGCATTTGGCTGCTACTGGTCTTATGACATTGATTTCATGGCTGAGAGATATTCCATCGTACGTAAGTACCACAATTTTTTGAACCATTTTTATATTTCCTGGGATATTTAAGGTGTACCCAAGTTGAGGTCCTTGTAAGCAGTGCAGCCCGAAATTTTGGGGTGGCTCTGTCTTATTGATTGTCAGTTTTCCCAAGGTATATTCCCTAGACTGGAAGTGCCCTTGGCTCTGTAGCTCTGTTTTTTATTTGTTTTAGGGAACACAATGCACTCCTCCAGAGAGGCAGTTGGCAATTTACATCGTGCCCATCAGCATAACAAGGCTCCCTTTTCTCCAGGGCCTGTCTTGCCTTTCTGGTTTTTCCACATTTTGTGGATGTCCCTTTTGACCGGTGGGAAGTGATACTTCTTTGTAGTGCAGATTTGCATTGCCTGCTTGCTTGCTTGGCCAAAAACGGCGTATGCGTTTTCTCCTGAATATGTTCAGGAGAAAACGCATACGCCCTTTTTGGCCAAGGGCATCATTTTCGTAGTTGGGCCCCTCTTCCTGTGCTTTAAAGGTGATTCCAACGTACCTCTTGAAATCTGTTTCCTGCTATTCTGCCTCGCTTTCAAGTCCGCCTCGTTGCCTTCCCTCAACAGATTTTTGGACGATAGTTGTCCTTTATTACTCGGCCAGTTTGTGAATTGCTGTGCCCCTGAGCTCCATTTTTCAACTCGTTTTTGGTGAGCTGACCGCAAGTCCAAAATTTGGGTTCAGGACCTATACTGGTTCCCGGTGGGGGGCTGAGACTTTGGTTAATTCTTCTTCTTGCCGCGAAATTAGAGTGATATGTGCCCGTCCAAATGCCTAACAGCTACTCTCTCATTGGTTCTCCCTCTTGCCTTTCATCCTCTCCCAATTTGGCAACCTGTGCGAACCAGGAGGTTAAAGGGGCTGTCTCTCCAAGTTGGGAGGTTGATAGTAAAGCAGATGGAAAATAAAACCGGAGCACCAGGAGAGGGACTATTCGTTGAGTTTTAGAAACCTTTCGTATTCACAGTGTGTCCATTCTCTAGGTTTCCCGTACATGCTTTAACTGTAGAATTATTCCCTTCAACCTGGAGAGTTGGGACCCATGGAATGGGTGCCATGCATTATTGCTTTAAAGGGTCTGCATTTGCTCACCCAATCTCACCAATCGTCTCAGTCCCAGGTGTCCAGCCTTATGCCACATCCAGCTGTCGTTGTAGATAGGGTCATACCAGGTTTCATCAGAGACCCTGAAGGAATTGTAAAAAAAATCCCAGTATTTTTGTTTTGTTTTTGAAATTCCTGTTTATAGTGGGTTTGAGCTGATTCTCGCTGCCATGTTTATGCCAGTCTAGACACACTTGATTCCCTTACGGAGTCATATCAATACATAGGTTTTAAGATTCTTACTAGTCAGATATATTCCTCTGCGGGAAATATGGGGTTTTGAGTCCCTTTCACTGAGGAAGGTGTAGGTCTTGTCTATTCCATAGCTGGTTTTTGGAACGGTACTGTGCTTATATCAAACTCTGGATTTATGCATCACCCCACCTCTCCTTCCCCCTTAAGCAGGAATAAGAGTGTTTTCTAAATGTCAGACTCTGTTCTCTTTCCTAACTCAGTTCAAGTGTAGCCATGTTTACAGGATCTTCATAAGTGATATCTTATGATAAGTTTGTTTTTCTCTGTGACTTATTTCAGTTAGAATCATCGTACCTGAATCCACCCATTTTGCTGCTACTGGTCTTATGACATTGATTTCATGTCTGAGGGATATTCCATCGTACGTAAGTACCACAATTTTTTGAACCATTTTTATATTTCCTGGGATATTTAAGGTGTACCCAAGTTGAGGTCCTTGTAAGCAGTGCAGCCCTAAATTTTGGGTTGGCTCTCTCTTATTGATTGTCAGTTTTCCCAAGGTATATTCCCTAGACTGGAAGTGCCCTTTGCTCTGTAGCTCTGTTATTTACTTGTTTTAGGGAACACAATGCACTCCTCCAGAGAGGCAGTTGGCAATTTACATACCGCCCATGAGCATAACAAGGTTCCCTGTTCTCCAGGGCCTGTCTTGCCTTTCTGGTTTTTACACATTTTGTGGATGTCCCTTTTGACCGGTGGGAAGTGATACATCTTTGTAGTGCAGATTTGCATTGCCCGCTTGCTTGCTTGGCCAAAAAGGGCGTATGCGTTTTCTCCTGAATATATTCAGGAGAAAACCCATACGCCCTTTTTGGCCAAGTGCATCATTTTCGTAGTTGTGCCCCTCTTCCTGTGCTTTAAAGGTGATTCCAACGTACCTCTTGAAATCTGTTTCCTGCTATTCTGCCTCGCTTTCAAGTCCGCCTCGTTGCCTTCCCTCAACAGATTTTTGGACGATAGTTGTCCTTTATTACTCGGCCAGTTTGTGAATTGCTGTGCCCCTGAGCTCCATTTTTCAACTCGTTTTTGGTGAGCTGACCGCAAGTCCAAAATTTTGGTTCAGGACCTATACTGGTTCCCAGTGGGTGGCTGAGACTTTGGTTAATTCTTCTTCCTGCTGGGAAACTACAGTGATATGTGCCCGTCCAAATGCCTAACAGCTACTCTCTCATTGGTTCTCCCTCTTCCCTTTCATCCTCTCCCAATTTGGCAACCTGTGCGAAGCAGGAGGTTAAAGGGGCTGTCTCTCCAAGTTGGGAGGTTGATAGTAAAGCAGATGGAAAGTCAAAGCGGAGCACCAGGAGAGGGACTATTCGTTGAGTTTTAGAAACCTTTCGTATTCACAGTGTGTCCGTTCTCTAGGTTTCCCGTACATGTTATAGCTGTAGTAATATTCCCTTCAACCTGGAGAGTTGGGACCCATGGAATGGGTGCCAGGCATTTGTGCTTTAAAGGGTCTGCATTTGCTCACCCAATCTCACCAATCGTCTCAGTCCCAAGTGTCCCTCCTTATGCCACATCCAGCTGTCATTGTAGATAGGGTCATTCCAGGTTTCATCAGAGACCCTGAAGGAATTGTAAAGAATTTCCCAGTTTTTTTGTTTTGTTTTTGAAATTCCTTTTTATAGTGGGTTTTAGCTGATTCTCGCTGCCATGTTTATGCCAGTCTAGACACACTTGATTCCCTTACAGAGACATATCAATACATAGGTTTTAAGATTCTTACTAGTCAGATATATTCCTCTGCGGGAAATATGGGGTTTTGAGTCCCTTTCACTGAGGAAGGTGTAGGTCTTGTCTATTCCATAGTTGGTTTTTGGAACTGTAACTGTGCTTATATCAAACTCTGGTTTTATGCATCACCCCACCTCTACTTCCCCCTTAAGCAGGCATAAGGGTGTTTTCTAAATGTGAGACACTGTTCTCTTTCCTAACTCAGTTCAAGTGTAGCCATGTTACAGGATCTTCATAAGTGATATCTTATGATAAGTTTCTTTTTCTCTGTGACTTATTTCACTTAGAATCATCGTACCTGAATCCACCCATTTTGCTGCTACTGGTCTTATGACATTGATTTCGTGGCTGAGGGATATTCCATCGTACGTAAGTACCACAATTTTTTGAACCATTTTTATATTTCCTGGGATATTTAAGGTGTACCCAAGTTGAGGTCCTTGTAAGCAGTGCAGCCCTAAATTTTGGGGTGGCTCTGTCTTATTATTTTTCAGTTTTCCCAAGGTATATTGCTAGACTGGAAGTGCCCATGGCTCTGTAGCTCTGTTCTTTACTTGTTTTAGGGAACACAATGCACTCCTCCAGAGAGGCAGATGGCAATTTACATCCCGCCCATCAGCATAACAAGGCTCCCTGTTCTCCAGGGCCTGTCTTGCCTTTCTGGTTTGTACACATTTTGTGGATGTACCTTTTGACCGGTAGGAAGTGATACTTCTTTGTAGTGCAGATTTGCATTACCCGCTTGCTTGCTTGGCCAAAAAGGGCGTATGCGTTTTCTCCTGAATATATTCAGGAGAAAACGCATACGCCCTTTTTGGCCAAGTGCATCATTTTCGTAGTTGTGCCCCTCTTCCTCTGCTTTAAAGGCGATTCCAACGTACCTCTTGAAATCTGTTTCCTGCTATTCTGCCTCGCTTTCAAGTCCGCCTCGTTGCCTTCCCTCAACAGATTTTTGGACGATAGTTGTCCTTTATTACTCGGCCAGTTTGTGAATTGCTGTGCCCCTGAGCTCCATTTTTCAATTCGTTTTTTGTGAGCTGACCGCAAGTCCAAAATTTTGGTTCATGATCTATGCTGGTTCCCGGTGTGTGGCTGAGACTTTGGTTAATTCTTCTTCCTGCCGGGAAATTAGATTGATATGTGCCCGTCCAATTGCCTAACAGCTACTCTCTCATTGGTTCTCCCTCTTCCCATTCATCCTCTGCCAAATTGGCAACCTGTGCGAACCAGGAGGTTAAAGGGGCTGTCTCTCCAAGTTGGGAGGTTGATAGTAAAGCAGATGGAAAGTCAAAACCGAGCACCAGGAGGGGGACTATTCGTTGAGTTTTAGAAACCTTTCGTGTTCACAGTGTGTCCGTTCTCTAGGTTTCCCGTACATGTTATAACTGTAGTAATATTCCCTTTAACCTTGAGAGTTGGGACCCATGGAATGGGTGCCAGACATTTGTGCTTTAAAGGGTCTACATTTGCTCACCCAATCTCACCAATCCTCTCAGTCCCAAGTGTCCAGCCTTATGCCTCATCCACCTGTCGTTGTAGATAGGGTCATTCCAGGTTTCATCAGAGACCCTGAAGGAATTGTAAAAAATTTCCCAGTTTTTTTGTTTTGTATTTGAAATTCCTTTTTATAGTGTGTTTGAGCTGATTCTCACTGCCATGTTTATGCCAGTCTAGACACACTTGATTCCCTTAAGGAGACATATCAATACATAGGTTTTAAGATTCTTACTAGTCAGATATATTCCTCTGCGGGAAATATGGGGTTTTGAGTCCCTTTCACTGAGGAAGGTGTAGGTCTTGTCTATTCCATAGTTGGTTTTTGGAACGGTACCTGTGCTTATATCAAACTCTGGTTTTATGCATCACCCCACCTCTCCTTCCCCCTTAAGCAGGCATAAGGGTGTTTTCTAAATGTGAGACACTGTTCTCTTTCCTAACTCAGTTCAAGTGTAGCCATGTTACAGGATCTTCATAAGTGATATCTTATGATAAGTTTCTTTTTCTCTGTGACTTATTTCACTTAGAATCATCGTACCTGAATCCACCCATTTTGCTGCTACTGGTCTTATGACATTGATTTCGTGGCTGAGGGATATTCCATCGTACGTAAGTACCACAATTTTTTGAACCATTTTTATATTGCCTGGGATATTTAAGGTGTACCCAAGTTGAGGTCCTTGTAAGCAGTGCAGCCCTAAATTTTGGGGTGGCTCTGTATTATTGATTTTCAGTTTTCCCAAGGTATATTGCTAGACTGGAAGTGCCCTTGGCTCTGTAGCTCTGTTCTTAACTTGTTTTAGGGAACACAATGCACTCCTCCAGAGAGGCAGATGGCAATTTACATCCCGCCCATCAGCATAACAAGGCTCCCTGTTCTCCAGGGCCTGTCTTGCCTTTCTGGTTTGTACACATTTTGTGGATGTACCTTTTGACCGGTGGGAAGTGATACTTCTTTGTAGTGCAGATTTGCATTGCCCGCTTGCTTGCTTGGCCATAAAGAGCGTATGCGTTTTCTCCTGAATATATTCAGGAGAAAACGCATACGCCCTTTTTGGCCAAGTGCATCATTTTCGTAGTTGAGCCCCTCTTCCTCTGCTTTAAAGGCGATTCCAACGTACCTCTTGAAATCTGTTTCCTGCTATTCTGCCTCGCTTTCAAGTCCGCCTCGTTGCCTTCCCTCAACAGATTTTTGGACGATAGTTGTCCTTTATTACTCGGCCAGTTTGTGAATTGCTGTGCCCCTGAGCTCCATTGTTCAACTCGTTTTTTGTGAGCTGACCGCAAGTCCAAAATTTTGGTTCAGGACCTATACTGGTTCCCAGTGGGTGGCTGAGACTTTGGTTATTTCTTCTTCCTGCTGGGAAATTACAGTGATATGTGCCCGTCCAAATGCCTAACAGCTACTCTCTCATTGGTTCTCCCTCTTCCCTTTCATCCTCTGCCAAATTGGCAACCTGTGCGAACCAGGAGGTTAAAGGGGCTGTCTCTCCAAGTTGGGAGGATGATAGTAAAGCAGATGGAAAGTCAAACCGGAGCACCAGGAGAGGGACTATTCGTTGAGTTTTAGAAACCTTTCGTATTCACAGTGTGTCCGTTCTCTAGGTTTCCCGTACATGTTATAGCTGTAGTAATATTCCCTTCAACCTGGAGAGTTGGGACCCATGGAATGGGTGCCAGGCATTTGTGCTTTAAAGGGTCTGCATTTGCTCACCCAATCTCACCAATCGTCTCAGTCCCAAGTGTCCAGCCTTATGCCACATCCAGCTGTCGTTGTAGATAGGGTCATTCCAGGTTTCATCAGAGACCCTGAAGGAATTGTAAAGAATTTCCCAGTTTTTTTGTTTTGTTTTTGAAATTCCTTTTTATAGTGGGTTTGAGCTGATTCTCGCTGCCATGTTTATGCCAGTCTAGACACACTTGATTCCCTTACGGAGACATATCAATACATAGGTTTTAAGATTCTTACTAGTCAGATATATTCCTCTGCGGGAAATATGGGGTTTTGAGTCCCTTTCACTGAGGAAGGTGTAGGTCTTGTCTATTCCATAGTTGGTTTTTGGAACGGTACCTGTGCTTATATCAAACTCCGGTTTTATGCATCACCCCACCTCTCCTTCCACCTTAAGCAGGCATAAGAGTGTTTTCTAAATGTGAGACACTGTTCTCTTTCCTAACTCAGTTCAAGTGTAGCCATGTTTACAGTATCTTCATAAGTGATATCTTATGATAAGTTTCTTTTTCTCTGTGACTTGTTTCACTTAGAATCATCATACCTGAATCCACCCATTTTGCTGCTACTGGTTTATGACATTGATTTCATGGCTGAGGGATATTCCATCGTACGTAAGTACCACAATTTTTGAACCATTTTTATATTTCCTGGGATATTTAAGGTGTACCCAAGTTGAGGTCCTTGTAAGCAGTGCAGCCCTAAATTTTGGGGTGGCTCTGTCTTATTGATTTTCAGAATTCCCAAGGTATATTCCCTAGACTGGAAGTGCCCTTGGCTCTTTAGCTCTGTTCTTTACTTCTTTTAGGGAACACAATATACTCCTCCAGAGAGGCAGTTGGCAATTTACATCCATCCCATCAGCATAAAAAGGCTCCATGTTCTCCAGGGCCTGTCTTGCCTTTCAGGTTTTTACACATTTTGTGGATGTCCATTTTGACCGGTGGGAAGTGATACTTCTTTGTAGTGCAGATTTGCATTGCCCGCTTGCTTGCTTGGCCAAAAAGGGCGTATGCGTTTTCTCCTGAATATGTTCAGGAGAAAACACATACGCCCTTTTTGGCCAAGGGCATCATTTTCATAGTTGTGCCCCTCTTCCTGTGCTTTAAAGGCGATTCCAACGTACCTCTTGAAATCTGTTTCCTGCTATTCTGCCTCGCTTTCAAGTCCGCCTCGTTGCCTTCCCTCAACAGATTTTTGGACGATAGTTGTCCTTTATTACTCGGCCAGTTTGTGAATTGCTGTGCCCCTTAGCTCCATTTTTCAACTCGTTTTTGAGCTGACCGCAAGTCCAAAATTTTGGTTCAGGACCTATACTGGTTCCCGATGGGGGGCTGAGACTTTGGTTAATTCTTCTTCCTGCTGGGAAGTTAGAGTGAAATGTGCCTGTCCAAATGCCTAACAGCTACTCTCTCATTGGTTCTCCCTCTTCCCTTTCATCCTCTGCCAAATTGGAAACCTGTGCGAACCAGGAGGTTAAAGGGGCTGTCTCTCCAAGTTGGGAGATTCATAGTAAAGCAGATGGAAAGTCAAACCGGAGCACCAGGAGAGGGACTATTCGTTGAATTTTAGAAACCTTTTGTAATCACAGTGTGTTTGTTCTCTAGGTTTCCCGTACATGTTATAACTGTAGTAATATTCCCTTCAACCTGGAGAGTTGGGACCCATGGAATAAGTGCCATGCATTATTGCTTTAAAGGGTCTGCATTTGCTCACCCAATCTCACCAATCGTCTCAGTCCCAAGTGTCCAGCCATATGCCACATCCAGCTGTCGTTGTAGATAGGGTGATTCCAGGTTTCATCAGAGACCCTGAAGGAATTGTAAAGAATTTCCCAGTTTTTTTGTTTTGTTTTTGAAATTCCTGTTTATAGTGGGTTTGCGCTGATTCTCTCTGCCATGTTTATGCCAGTCTAGACACACTTGATTCCCTTACGGAGACATATCAATACATAGGTTTTAAGATTCTTACTAGTCAGATATATTCCTCTGCGGGAAATATGGGGTTTTGAGTCCCTTTCACTGAGGAAGGTGTAGGTCTTGTCTATTCCATAGTTGGTTTTTGGAACGGTACCTGTGCTTATATCAAACTCCGGTTTTATGCTTCACCCCACCTCTCCTTCACCCTTAAGCAGGCATAAGAGTGTTTTCTAAATGTGAGACACTGTTCTCTTTCCTAAGTCAGTTCAAGTGTAGCCATGTTTACAGGATCTTCATAAGTGATATCTTATGATAAGTTTCTTTTTTGTGTGACTTATTTCACTTAGAATCATCGTACCTTAATCCACGCATTTGGCTGCTACTGGTCTTATGACATTGATTTCATGGCTGAGAGATATTCCATCGTACGTAAGTACCACAATTTTTTGAACCATTTTTATATTTCCTGGGATATTTAAGGTGTACCCAAGTTGAGGTCCTTGTAAGCAGTGCAGCCCGAAATTTTGGGGTGGCTCTGTCTTATTGATTGTCAGTTTTCCCAAGGTATATTCCCTAGACTGGAAGTGCCCTTGGCTCTGTAGCTCTGTTTTTTATTTGTTTTAGGGAACACAATGCACTCCTCCAGAGAGGCAGTTGGCAATTTACATCGCGCCCATCAGCATAAAAAGGCTCCCTTTTCTCCATGGCCTGTCTTGCCTTTCTGGTTTTTCCACATTTTGTGGATGTCCCTTTTGACCGGTGGGAAGTGATACTTCTTTGTAGTGCAGATTTGCATTGCCTGCTTCCTTGCTTGGCCAAAAACGGCGTATGCATTTTCTCCTGAATATATTCAGGAGAAAACGCATACGCCCTTTTTGGCCAAGGGCATCATTGTCGAAGTTGTGCCCCTCTTCCTGTGCTTTAAAGGCGATTCCAACGTACCTCTTGAAATCTGTTTCCTGCTATTCTGCCTCGATTTCAAGTCCACCTCGTTGCCTTCCCTCAACAGATTTTTGGACGATAGTTGTCCTTTATTACTCGGCCAGTTTGTGAATTGCTGTGCCCCTGAGCTCCATTTTTCAACTCGTTTTTGGTGAGCTGACCGCAAGTCCAAAATTTGGGTTCAGGACCTATACTGGTTCCCGGTGGGTGGCTGAGACTTTGGTTAATTCTTCTTCGTGCCGCGAAATTAGAGTGATATGTGCCCGTCCAAATGCCTAACAGCTACTCTCTCATTGGTTCTCCCTCTTGCCTTTCATCCTCTCCCAATTTGGCAACCTGTGCGAACCAGGAGGTTAAAGGGGCTGTCTCTCCAAGTTGGGAGGTTGATAGTAAAGCAGATGGAAAATCAAACCGGAGCACCAGGAGAGGGACTATTCGTTGAGTTTTAGAAACCTTTCGTATTCACAGTGTGTCCATTCTCTAGGTTTCCCGTACATGCTTTAACTGTAGAATTATTCCCTTCAACCTGGAGAGTTGGGACCCATGGAATGGGTGCCATGCATTATTGCTTTAAAGGGTCTGCATTTGCTCACCCAATCTCACCAATCGTCTCAGTCCCAGGTGTCCAGCCTTATGCCACATCCAGCTGTCGTTGTAGATAGGGTCATTCCAGGTTTCATCAGAGACCCTGAAGGAATTGTAAAAAAATTCCCAGTATTTTTGTTTTGTTTTTGAAATTCCTGTTTATAGCGGGTTTGAGCTGATTCTTGCTGCCATGTTTATGCCAGTCTAGACACACTTGATTCCCTTACGGAGTCATATCAATACATAGGTTTTAAGATTCTTACTAGTCAGATATATTCCTCTGCGGGAAATATGGGGTTTTGAGTCCCTTTCACTGAGGAAGGTGTAGGTCTTGTCTATTCCATAGCTGGTTTTTGGAACGGTACTGTGCTTATATCAAACTCTGGATTTATGCATCACCCCACCTCTCCTTCCCCCTTAAGCAGGAATAAGAGTGTTTTCTAAATGTCAGACTCTGTTCTCTTTCCTAACTCAGTTCAAGTGTAGCCATGTTTAAAGGATCTTCATAAGTGATATCTTATGATAAGTTTCTTTTTCTCTGTGACTTATTTCAGTTAGAATCATCGTACCTGAATCCACCCATTTTGCTGCTACTGGTCTTATGACATTGATTTCATGGCTGAGGGATATTCCATCGTACGTAAGTACCACAATTTTTTGAACCATTTTTATATTTCCTGGGATATTTAAGGTGTACCCAAGTTGAGGTCCTTGTAAGCAGTGCAGCCCTAAATTTTGGGGTGGCTCTCTCTTATTGATTGTCAGTTTTCCCAAGGTATATTCCCTAGACTGGAAGTGCCCTTTGCTCTGTAGCTCTGTTGTTTACTTGTTTTAGGGAACACAATGCACTCCTCCAGAGAGGCAGTTGGCAATTTACATACCGCCCATGAGCATAACAAGGTTCCTTGTTCTCCAGGGCCTGTCTTGCCTTTCTGGTTTTTACACATTTTGTGGATGTCCTTTTTGACCGGTGGGAAGTGATACTTCTTTGTAGTGCAGATTTGCATTGCCCGCTTGCTTGCTTGGCCAAAAAGGGCGTATGCGTTTTCTCCTGAATATATTCAGGAGAAAACCCATACGCCCTTTTTGGCCAAGTGCATCATTTTCGTAGTTGTGCCCCTCTTCCTGTGCTTTAAAGGCGATTCCAACGTACCTCTTGAAATCTGTTTCCTGCTATTCTGCCTCGCTTTCAAGTCCGCCTCGTTGCCTTCCCTCAACAGATTTTTGGACGATAGTTGTCCTTTATTACTAGGCCAGTTTGTGAATTGCTGTGCCCCTTAGCTCCATTTTTCAACTCGTTTTTTGTGAGCTGACCGCAAGTCCAAAATTTTGGTTCAGGACCTATTCTGGTTTCTGATGGGGGGCTGAGGCTTTGGTTAATTCTTCTTCCTGCCGGGAAGTTAGAGTGATATGTGCCCATCCAAATGCCTAACAGCTACTCTCTCATTGGTTCTCCCTCTTCCCTTTCATCCTCTGCCAAATTGGCAACCTGTGCGAACCAGCAGGTTAAAGCGGCTGTCTCTCCAAGTTGGGAGATTGATAGTAAAGCAGATGGAAAGTCAAACCGGAGCACCAGGAGAGGAACTATTCGTTGAGTTTTAGAAAACTTTCGTATTCACAGTGTGTCCGTTCTCTAGGTTTCCCATACATGTTATAACTGTAGTAATATACCCTTCAACCTGGAGAGTTGGGACCCATGGAATGGGTGCCATGCATTATTGCTTTAAAGGGTCTGCATTTGCTCACCCAATCTCACCAATCGTCTCAGTCCCAAGTGTCCAGCCTTATGCCACATCCAGCTGTCATTGTAGATAGGGTCATTCCAGGTTTCATCAGAGACCCTGAAGGAATTGTGAAGAATTTCCCAGTTTTTTTGTTTTGTTTTTGAAATTCCTGTTTATAGTGGGTTTGAGCTGATTCTCTCTGCCATGTTTATGCCAGTCTAGACACACTTGATTCCCTTACGGAGACATATCAATACATAGGTTTTAAGATTCTTTCTAGTCAGATATATTCCTCTGCGGGAAATATGGGGTTTTGAGTCCCTTTCACTGAGGAAGGTGTAGGTCTTGCCTATTCCATAGTTGGTTTTTGGAACGGTACCTGTGCTTATATCAAACTCCGGTTTTATGCATCACCCCACCTCTCCTTCCCCCTTAAGCAGGCATAAGAGTGTTTTCTAAATGTGAGACACTGTTCTCTTTCCTAACTCAGTTCAAGTGTAGCCATGTTTACAGGATCTTCATAAGTGATATCTTATGATAAGTTTCTTTTTCTGAGGGACTTATTTCACTTAGAATCATCGTACCTGAATCCACCCATTTTGCTGCTACTGGTTTATGACATTGATTTCATGGCTGAGGGATATTCCATCGTACGTAAGTACCACAATTTTTGAACCATTTTTATATTTCCTGGGATATTTAAGGTGTACCCAAGTTGAGGTCCTTGTAAGCAGTGCAGCCCTAAATTTTGGGGTGGCTCTGTCTTATTGATTTTCAGAATTCCCAAGGTATATTCCCTAGACTGGAAGTGCCCTTGGCTCTTTAGCTCTGTTCTTTACTTCTTTTAGGGAACACAATATAATCCTCCAGAGAGGCAGTTGGCAATTTACATCCCGCCCATCAGCATAACAAGGCTCCCTGTTCTCCAGGGCCTGTCTTGCCTTTCAGGTTTTTACACATTTTGTGGATGTCCCTTTTGACCGATGGGAAGTGCTACTTCTTTGTAGTGCAGATTTGCATTGCCCGCTTGCTTGCTTGGCCAAAAAGGGCGTATGCGTTTTCTCCTGAATATATTCAGGAGAAAACGCATACGCCCTTTTTGGCCAAGGGCATCACTTTCGTAGTTGTGCCCCTCTTCCTGTGCTTTAAAGGCGATTCCAACGTACCTCTTGAAATCTGTTTCCTGCTATTCTGCCTCGCTTTCAAGTCCGCCTCGTTGCCTTCCCTCAACAGATTTTTGGACGATAGTTGTCCTTTATTACTCGGCCAGTTTGTGAATTGCTGTGCCCCTTAGCTCCATTTTTCAACTCGTTTTTTGTGAGCTGACCGCAAGTCCAAAATTTTGGTTCAAGACCTATGCTGGTTCCCGATGGGGGGCTGAGACTTTGGTTAATTCTTCTTCCTGCTGGGAAGTTCGAGTGAAATGTGCCCGTCCAAATGCCTAACAGCTACTCTCTCATTGGTTCTCCCTCTTCCCTTTCATTCTCTGCCAAATTGGAAACCTGTGAGAACCAGGAGGTTAAAGGGGCTGTCTCTCCAAGTTGGGAGATTCATAGTAAAGCAGATGGAAAGTCAAACCGGAGCACCAGGAGAGGGACTATTCGTTGAGTTTTAGAAACGTTTCGTAATCACAGTGTGTCTGTTCTCTAGGTTTCCCGTACATGTTATAACTGTAGTAATATTCCCTTCAACCTGGAGAGTTGGGTCCCATGGAATGGGTGCCATGCATTATTGCTTTAAAGGGTCTGCATTTGCTCACCCAATCTCACCAATCGTCTCAGTCCCAAGTGTCCAGCCATATGCCACATCCAGCTGTCGTTGTAGATAGGGTGATTCCAGGTTTCATCAGAGACCCTGAAGGAATTGTAAAGAATTTCCCAGTTTTTTTGTTTTGTTTTTGAAATTCCTGTTTATAGTGGGTTTGAGCTGATTCTCTCTGCCATGTTTATGCCAGTCTAGACACACTTGATTCCCTTACGGAGACATATCAATCCATAGGTTTTAAGATTCTTTCTAGTCAGATATATTCCTCTGCGGGAAATATGGGGTTTTGAGTCCCTTTCACTGAGGAAGGTGTAGGTCTTGTCTATTCCATAGTTGGTTTTTGGAACGGTACCTGTGCTTATATCAAACTCTGGTTTTATGCATCACCCCACCTCTCCTTCCCCCTTAAGCAGGCATAAGAGTGTTTTCTAAATGTCAGACTCTGTTCTCTTTCCTAACTCAGTTCAAGTGTAGCCATGTTTACAGGATCTTCATAAGTGATATCTTATGATAAGTTTCTTTTTCTCTGTGACTTATTTCACTTAGAATCATCATACCTGAATCCACCCATTTTGCTGCTACTGGTTTATGACATTGATTTCATGGCTGAGGGATATTCCATCGTACGTAAGTACCACAATTTTTGAACCATTTTTATATTTCCTGGGATATTTAAGGTGTACCCAAGTTGAGGTCCTTGTAAGCAATGCAGCCCTAAATTTTGGAGTGGCTCTTTCTTATTGATTTTCAGAATTCCCAAGGTATATTCCCTAGACTGGAGGTGCCCTTGGCTCTTTAGCTCTGTTCTTTACTTGTTTTAGGGAACACAATATACTCCTCCAGAGATGCAGTTGGCAATTTACATCCAGCCCATCAGCATAACAAGGCTCCCTGTTCTCCAGGGCCTGTCTTGCCTTTCTGGTTTTTACACATTTTGTGGATGTCCCATTTGATCGGTGGGAAGTGCTACTTCTTTGTAGTGCAGATTTGCATTGCCCGCTTGCTTGCTTGGCCAAAAAGGGCGTATGCGTTTTCTCCTGAATATATTCAGGAGAAAAAGCATATGCCCTTTTTGGCCAAGTGCATCATTTTCGTAGTTGTGCCCCTCTTCCTGTGCTTTAAAGGCGATTCCAACGTACCTCTTGAAATCTGTTTCCTGCTATTCTGCCTCGCTTTCAAGTCCGCCTCGTTGCCTTCCCTCAACAGATTTTTGGACGATAGTTGTCCTTTATTACTAGGCCAGTTTGTGAATTGCTGTGCCCCTTAGCTCCATTTTTCAACTCGTTTTTTGTGAGCTGACCGCAAGTCCAAAATTTTGGTTCAGGACCTATTCTGGTTTCCGATGGGGGGCTGAGGCTTTGGTTAATTCTTCTTCCTGCCGGGAAGTTAGAGTGATATGTGCCCATCCAAATGCCTAACAGCTACTCTCTCATTGGTTCTCCCTCTTCCCTTTCATCCTCTGCCAAATTGGCAACCTGTGCGAACCAGCAGGTTAAAGGGGCTGTCTATCCAAGTTGGGAGATTGATAGTAAAGCAGATGGAAAGTCAAACCGGAGCACCAGGAGAGGAACTATTCGTTGAGTTTTAGAAAACTTTCGTATTCACAGTGTGTCCGTTCTCTATGTTTCCCATACATGTTATAACTGTAGTAATATACCCTTCAACCTGGAGAGTTGGGACCCATGGAATGGGTGCCATGCATTATTGCTTTAAAGGGTCTGCATTTGCTCACCCAATCTCACCAATCGTCTCAGTCCCAAGTGTCCAGCCTTATGCCACATCCAGCTGTCGCTGTAGATAGGGTCATTCCAGGTTTCATCAGAGACCCTGAAGGAATTGTAAAGAATTTCCCAGTTTTTTTGTTTTGTTTTTGAAATTCCTGTTTATAGTGGGTTTGAGCTGATTCTCTCTGCCATGTTTATGCCAGTCTAGACACACTTGATTCCCTTACGGAGACATATCAATACATAGGTTTTAAGATTCTTTCTAGTCAGATATATTCCTCTGCGGGAAATATGGGGTTTTGAGTCCCTTTCACTGAGGAAGGTGTAGGTCTTGCCTATTCCATAGTTGGTTTTTGGAACGGTACCTGTGCTTATATCAAACTCCGGTTTTATGCATCACCCCACCTCTCCTTCCCCCTTAAGCAGGCATAAGAGTGTTTTCTAAATGTGAGACACTGTTCTCTTTCCTAACTCAGTTCAAGTGTAGCCATGTTTACAGGATCTTCATAAGTGATATCTTATGATAAGTTTCTTTTTCTGTGGGACTTATTTCACTTAGAATCATCGTACCTGAATCCACCCATTTTGCTGCTACTGGTTTATGACATTGATTTCATGGCTGAGGGATATTCCATCATACGTAAGTACCACAATTTTTGAACCATTTTTATATTTCCTGGGATATTTAAGGTGTACCCAAGTTGAGGTCCTTGTAAGCAGTGCAGCCCTAAATTTTGGGGTGGCTCTGTCTTATTGATTTTCAGAATTCCCAAGGTATATTCCCTAGACTGGAAGTGCCCTTGGCTCTTTAGCTCTGTTCTTTACTTCTTTTAGGGAACACAATATAATCCTCCAGAGAGGCAGTTGGCAATTTACATCCCGCCCATCAGCATAACAAGGCTCCCTGTTCTCCAGGGCCTGTCTTGCCTTTCAGGTTTTTACACATTTTGTGGATGTCCCTTTTGACCGGTGGGAAGTGCTACTTCTTTGTAGTGCAGATTTGCATTGCCCGCTTGCTTGCTTGGCCAAAAAGGGCGTATGCGTTTTCTCCTGAATATATTCAGGAGAAAACGCATACGCCCTTTTTGGCCAAGGGCATCACTTTCGTAGTTGTGCCCCTCTTCCTGTGCTTTAAAGGTGATTCCAACGTACCTCTTGAAATCTGTTTCCTGCTATTCTGCCTCGCTTTCAAGTCCGCCTCGTTGCCTTCCCTCAACAGATTTTTGGACGATAGTTGTCCTTTATTACTCGGCCAGTTTGTGAATTGCTGTGCCCCTTAGCTCCATTTTTCAACTCGTTTTTTGTGAGCTGACCGCAAGTCCAAAATTTTGGTTCAAGACCTATGCTGGTTCCCGATGGGGGGCTGAGACTTTGGTTAATTCTTCTTCCTGCTGGGAAGTTCGAGTGAAATGTGCCCGTCCAAATGCCTAACAGCTACTCTCTCATTGGTTCTCCCTCTTCCCTTTCATCCTCTGCCAAATTGGAAACCTGTGAGAAACAGGAGGTTAAAGGGGCTGTCTCTCCAAGTTGGGAGATTCATAGTAAAGCAGATGGAAAGTCAAACCGGAGCACCAGGAGAGGGACTATTCGTTGAGTTTTAGAAACCTTTCGTAATCACAGTGTGTCTGTTCTCTAGGTTTCCCGTACATGTTATAACTGTAGTAATATTCCCTTCAACCTGGAGAGTTGGGACCCATGGAATGGGTGCCATGCATTATTGCTTTAAAGGGTCTGCATTTGCTCACCCAATCTCACCAATCGTCTCAGTCCCAAGTGTCCAGCCATATGCCACATCCAGCTGTCGTTGTAGATAGGGTGATTCCAGGTTTCATCAGAGACCCTGAAGGAATTGTAAAGAATTTCCCAGTTTTTTTGTTTTGTTTTTGAAATTCCTGTTTATAGTGGGTTTGAGCTGATTCTCTCTGCCATGTTTATGCCAGTCTAGACACACTTGATTCCCTTACGGAGACATATCAATCCATAGGTTTTAAGATTCTTTCTAGTCAGATATATTCCTCTGCGGGAAATATGGGGTTTTGAGTCCCTTTCACTGAGGAAGGTGTAGGTCTTGTCTATTCCATAGTTGGTTTTTGGAACGGTACCTGTGCTTATATCAAACTCTGGTTTTATGCATCACCCCACCTCTCCTTCCCCCTTAAGCAGGCATAAGAGTGTTTTCTAAATGTCAGACTCTGTTCTCTTTCCTAACTCAGTTCAAGTGTAGCCATGTTTACAGGATCTTCATAAGTGATATCTTATGATAAGTTTCTTTTTCTCTGTGACTTATTTCACTTAGAATCATCATACCTGAATCCACCCATTTTGCTGCTACTGGTTTATGACATTGATTTCATGGCTGAGGGATATTCCATCGTACGTAAGTACCACAATTTTTGAACCATTTTTATATTTCCTGGGATATTTAAGGTGTACCCAAGTTGAGGTCCTTGTAAGCAATGCAGCCCTAAATTTTGGAGTGGCTCTTTCTTATTGATTTTCAGAATTCCCAAGGTATATTCCCTAGACTGGAGGTGCCCTTGGCTCTTTAGCTCTGTTCTTTACTTGTTTTAGGGAACACAATATACTCCTCCAGAGATGCAGTTGGCAATTTACATCCAGCCCATCAGCATAACAAGGCTCCCTGTTCTCCAGGGCCTGTCTTGCCTTTCTGGTTTTTACACATTTTGTGGATGTCCCATTTGATCGGTGGGAAGTGCTACTTCTTTGTAGTGCAGATTTGCATTGCCCGCTTGCTTGCTTGGCCAAAAAGGGCGTATGCGTTTTCTCCTGAATATATTCAGGAGAAAAAGCATACGCCCTTTTTGGCCAAGTGCATCATTTTCGTAGTTGTGCCCCTCTTCCTGTGCTTTAAAGGCGATTCCAACGTACCTCTTGAAATCTGTTTCCTGCTATTCTGCCTCGCTTTCAAGTCCGCCTCGTTGCCTTCCCTCAACAGATTTTTGGACGATAGTTGTCCTTTATTACTCGGCCAGTTTGTGAATTGCTGTGCCCCTTAGCTCCATTTTTCAACTCGTTTTTTGTGAGCTGACCGCAAGTCCAAAATTTTGGTTCAGGACCTATGCTGGTTTCCGATGGGGGGCTGAGACTTTGGTTAATTCTTCTTCCTGCCGGGAAGTTAGAGTGATATGTGCCCATCCAAATGCCTAACAGCTACTCTCTCATTGGTTCTCCCTCTTCCCTTTCATCCTCTGCCAAATTGGCAACCTGTGCGAACCAGCAGGTTAAAGGGGCTGTCTATCCAAGTTGGGAGATTGATAGTAAACAGATGGAAAGTCAAAACGGAGCACCAGGAGAGGGACTATTCATTGAGTTTTAGCAATCTTTCTTATTCACAGTGTGTCCGTTCTCTAGGTTTCGCATACATGTTATAACTGTAGTAATATTCCCTTCAACCTGGAGAGTTGGGACCCATGGAACGGGTGCCATGCATTATTGCTTTAAAGGGTCTGCATTTGCTCACCCAATCTCACCAATCGTCTCAGTCCCAAGTGTCCCTCCTTATGCCACATCCAGCTGTCGTTGTAGATAGGGTCATTCCAGGTTTCATCAGAGACCCTGAAGGAATTGTAAAGAATTTCCCAGTTTATTTGTTTTGTTTTTGAAATTCCTGTTTATAGTGGGTTTTTGCTGATTCTCTCTGCCATGTTTATGCCAGTCTAGACACACTTGATTCCCTTACGGAGACATATCAATACATAGGTTTTAAGATTCTTTCCAGTCAGATATATTCCTCTGCGGGAAATATGGGGTTTTGAGTCCCTTTCACTGAGGAAGGTGTAGGTCTTGTCTATTCCATAGTTGGTTTTTGGAACGGTACCTGTGCTTATATCAAACTCCGGTTTTATGCATCACCCCACCTCTCCTTCCCCCTTCAGCAGGCATAAGAGTGTTTTCTAAATGTGAGACACTGTTCTCTTTCCTAACTCAGTTCAAGTGTAGCCATGTTTACAGGATCTTCATAAGTGATATCTTATGATAAGTTTCTTTTTCTGTGGGACTTATTTCACTTAGAATCATCGTACCTGAATCCACCCATTTTGCTGCTACTGGTTTATGACATTGATTTCATGGCTGAGGGATATTCCATCGTACGTAAGTACCACAATTTTTGAACCATTTTTATATTTCCTGGGATATTTAAGGTGTACCCAAGTTGAGGTCCTTGTAAGCAGTGCAGCCCTAAATTTTGGGGTGGCTCTGTCTTATTGATTTTTAGAATTCCCAAGGTATATTCCCTAGACTGGAAGTGCCCTTGGCTCTTTAACTCTGTTCTATACTTATTTTAGGGAACACAATATAATCCTCCAGAGAGGCAGTTGGCAATTTACATCCCGCCCATCAGCATAACAAGGCTCCCTGTTCTCCAGGGCCTGTCTTGCCTTTCAGGTTTTTACACATTTTGTGGATGTCCCTTTTGACCGGTGGGAAGTGCTACTTCTTTGTAGTGCAGATTTGCATTGCCCGCTTGCTTGCTTGGCCAAAAAGGGCGTATGTGTTTTCTCCTGAATATATTCAGGAGAAAACGCATTCGCCCTTTTTGGCCAAGGGCATCACTTTTGTAGTTGTGCCCCTCTTCCTGTGCTTTAAAGGCGATTCCAACGTACCTCTTGAAATCTGTTTCCTGCTATTCTGCCTCGCTTTCAAGTCCGCCTCGTTGCCTTCCCTCAACAGATTTTTGGACGATAGTTGTCCTTTATTACTCGGCCAGTTTGTGAATTGCTGTGCCCCTTAGCTCCATTTTTCAACTCGTTTTTTGTGAGCTGACCGCAAGTCCAAAATTTTGGTTCAGGACCTATGCTGGTTCCCGATGGGGGGCTGAGACTTTGGTTAATTCTTCTTCCTGCTGGGAAGTTAGAGTGAAATGTGCCCGTCCAAATGCCTAACAGCTACTCTCTCATTGGTTCTCCCTCTTCCCTTTCATCCTCTGCCAAATTGGAAACCTGTGCGAACCAGGAGGTTAAAGGGGCTGTCTCTCCAAGTTGGGAGATTCATAGTAAAGCAGATGGAAAGTCAAACCGGAGCACCAGGAGAGGGACTATTCGTTGAGTTTTAGAAACCTTTCGTAATCACAGTGTGTCTGTTCTCTAGGTTTCCCGTACATGTTATAACTGTAGTAATATTCCCTTCAACCTGGAGAGTTGGGACGCATGGAATGGGTGCCATGCATTATTGCTTTAAAGGGTCTGCATTTGCTCACCAAATCTCACCAATCGTCTCAGTCCCAAGTGTCCAGCCATATGCCACATCCAGCTGTCGTTGTAGATAGGGTCATTCCAGGTTTCATCAGAGACCCTGAAGGAATTGTAAAGAATTTCCCAGTTTTTTTGTTTTGTTTTTGAAATTCCTGTTTATAGTGGGTTTGAGCTGATTCTCTCTGCCATGTTTATGCCAGTCTAGACACACTTGTTTCCCTTACGGAGACATATCCATACATAGGTTTTAAGATTCTTTCTAGTCAGATATATTCCTCTGCGGGAAATATGGTGTTTTGAGTCCCTTTCACTGAGGAAGGTGTAGGTCTTGTCTATTCCATAGTTGGTTTTTGGAACGGTACCTGTGCTTATATCAAACTCTGGTTTTATGCATCACCCCACCTCTCCTTCCCCCTTAAGCAGGCATAAGAGTGTTTTCTAAATGTCAGACTCTGTTCTCTTTCCTAACTCAGTTCAAGTGTAGCCATGTTTACAGGATCTTCATAAGTGATATCTTATGATAAGTTTCTTTTTCTCTGTGACTTATTTCACTTAGAATCATCATACCTGAATCCACCCATTTTGCTGCTACTGGTTTATGACATTGATTTCATGGCTGAGGGATATTCCATCGTACGTAAGTACCACAATTTTTGAACCATTTTTATATTTCCTGGGATATTTAAGGTGTACCCAAGTTGAGGTCCTTGTAAGCAATGCAGCCCTAAATTTTGGAGTGGATCTTTCTTATTGATTTTCAGAATTCCCAAGGTATATTCCCTAGACTGGAGGTGCCCTTGGCTCTTTAGCTCTGTTCTTTACTTGTTTTAGGGAACACAATATACTCCTCCAGAGATGCAGTTGGCAATTTACATCCAGCCCATCAGCATAACAAGGCTCCCTGTTCTCCAGGGCCTGTCTTGCCTTTCTGGTTTTTACACATTTTGTGGATGTCCCATTTGATCGGTGGGAAGTGATACTTCTTTGTAGTGCAGATTTGCATTGCCCGCTTGCTTGCTTGGCCAAAAAGGGCGTATGCGTTTTCTCCTGAATATATTCAGGAGAAAAAGCATACGCCCTTTTTGGCCAAGTGCATCATTTTCGTAGTTGTGCCCCTCTTCCTGTGCTTTAAAGGCGATTCCAACGTACCTCTTGAAATCTGTTTCCTGCTATTCTGCCTCGCTTTCAAGTCCGCCTCGTTGCCTTCCCTCAACAGATTTTTGGACGATAGTTGTCCTTTATTACTCGGCCAGTTTGTGAATTGCTGTGCCCCTTAGCTCCATTTTTCAACTCGTTTTTTGTGAGCTGACCGCAAGTCCAAAATTTTGGTTCAGGACCTATGCTGGTTTCCGATGGGGGGCTGAGACTTTGGTTAATTCTTCTTCCTGCCGGGAAGTTAGAGTGATATGTGCCCATCCAAATGCCTAACAGCTACTCTCTCATTGGTTCTCCCTCTTCCCTTTCATCCTCTGCCAAATTGGCAACCTGTGCGAACCAGCAGGTTAAAGGGGCTGTCTATCCAAGTTGGGAGATTGATAGTAAACAGATGGAAAGTCAAAACGGAGCACCAGGAGAGGGACTATTCATTGAGTTTTAGCAATCTTTCGTATTCACAGTGTGTCCGTTCTCTAGGTTTCGCATACATGTTATAACTGTAGTAATATTCCCTTCAACCTGGAGAGTTGGGACCCATGGAACGGGTGCCATGCATTATTGCTTTAAAGGGTCTGCATTTGCTCACCCAATCTCACCAATTGTCTCAGTCCCAAGTGTCCCTCCTTATGCCACATCCAGCTGTCGTTGTAGATAGGGTCATTCCAGGTTTCATCAGAGACCCTGAAGGAATTGTAAAGAATTTCCCAGTTTATTTGTTTTGTTTTTGAAATTCCTGTTTATAGTGGGTTTGAGCTGATTCTCTCTGCCATGTTTATGCCAGTCTAGACACACTTGATTCCCTTACGGAGACATATCAATACATAGGTTTTAAGATTCTTTCCAGTCAGATATATTCCTCTGCGTGAAATATGGGGTTTTGAGTCCCTTTCACTGAGGAAGGTGTAGGTCTTGTCTATTCCATAGTTGGTTTTTGGAACGGTACCTGTGCTTATATCAAACTCCGGTATTATGCATCACCCCACCTCTCCTTCCCCCTTAAGCAGGCATAAGAGTGTTTTCTAAATGTGAGACACTGTTCTCTTTCCTAACTCAGTTCAAGTGTAGCCATGTTTACAGGATCTTCATAAGTGATATCTTATGATAAGTTTCTTTTTCTGTGGGACTTATTTCACTTAGAATCATCGTACCTGAATCCACCCATTTTGCTGCTACTGGTTTATGACATTGATTTCATGGCTGAGGGATATTCCATCGTACGTAAGTACCACAATTTTTGAACCATTTTTATATTTCCTGGGATATTTAAGGTGTACCCAAGTTGAGGTCCTTGTAAGCAGTGCAGCCCTAAATTTTGGGGTGGCTCTGTCTTATTGATTTTTAGAATTCCCAAGGTATATTCCCTAGACTGGAAGTGCCCTTGGCTCTTTAGCTCTGTTCTATACTTATTTTAGGGAACACAATATAATCCTCCAGAGAGGCAGTTGGCAATTTACATCCCGCCCATCAGCATAACAAGGCTCCCTGTTCTCCAGGGCCTGTCTTGCCTTTCAGGTTTTTACACATTTTGTGGATGTCCCTTTTGACCGGTGGGAAGTGCTACTTCTTTGTAGTGCAGATTTGCATTGCCCGCTTGCTTGCTTGGCCAAAAAGGGCGTATGCGTTTTCTCCTGAATATATTCAGGAGAAAACACATTCGCCCTTTTTGGCCAAGGGCATCACTTTTGTAGTTGTGCCCCTCTTCCTGTGCTTTAAAGGCAATTCCAACGTACCTCTTGAAATCTGTTTCCTGCTATTCTGCCTCGCTTTCAAGTCCGCCTCGTTGCCTTCCCTCAACAGATTTTTGGACGATAGTTGTCCTTTATTACTCGGCCAGTTTGTGAATTGCTGTGCCCCTTAGCTCCATTTTTCAACTCGTTTTTTGTGAGCTGACCGCAAGTCCAAAATTTTGGTTCAGGACCTATGCTGGTTCCCGATGGGGGGCTGAGACTTTGGTTAATTCTTCTTCCTGCTGGGAAGTTAGAGTGAAATGTGCCCGTCCAAATGCCTAACAGCTACTCTCTCATTGGTTCTCCCTCTTCCCTTTCATCCTCTGCCAAATTGGAAACCTGTGCGAACCAGGAGGTTAAAGGGGCTGTCTCTCCAAGTTGGGAGATTCATAGTAAAGCAGATGGAAAGTCAAACCGGAGCACCAGGAGAGGGACTATTCGTTGAGTTTTAGAAACCTTTCGTAATCACAGTGTGTCTGTTCTCTAGGTTTCCCGTACATGTTATAACTGTAGTAATATTCCCTTCAACCTGGAGAGTTGGGACGCATGGAATGGGTGCCATGCATTATTGCTTTAAAGGGTCTGCATTTGCTCACCAAATCTCACCAATCGTCTCAGTCCCAAGTGTCCAGCCATATGCCACATCCAGCTGTCGTTGTAGATAGGGTCATTCCAGGTTTCATCAGAGACCCTGAAGGAATTGTAAAGAATTTCCCAGTTTTTTTGTTTTGTTTTTGAAATTCCTGTTTATAGTGGGTTTGAGCTGATTCTCTCTGCCATGTTTATGCCAGTCTAGACACACTTGTTTCCCTTACGGAGACATATCCATACATAGGTTTTAAGATTCTTTCTAGTCAGATATATTCCTCTGCGGGAAATATGGTGTTTTGAGTCCCTTTCACTGAGGAAGGTGTAGGTCTTGTCTATTCCATAGTTGGTTTTTGGAACGGTACCTGTGCTTATATCAAACTCTTGTTTTATGCATCACCCCACCTCTCCTTCCCCCTTAAGCAGGCATAAGAGTGTTTTCTAAATGTCAGACTCTGTTCTCTTTCCTAACTCAGTTCAAGTGTAGCCATGTTTACAGGATCTTCATAAGTGATATCTTATGATAAGTTTCTTTTTCTCTGTGACTTATTTCACTTAGAATCATCATACCTGAATCCACCCATTTTGCTGCTACTGGTTTATGACATTGATTTCATGGCTGAGGGATATTCCATCGTACGTAAGTACCACAATTTTTGAACCATTTTTATATTTCCTGGGATATTTAAGGTGTACCCAAGTTGAGGTCCTTGTAAGCAATGCAGCCCTAAATTTTGGAGTGGATCTTTCTTATTGATTTTCAGAATTCCCAAGGTATATTCCCTAGACTGGAGGTGCCCTTGGCTCTTTAGCTCTGTTCTTTACTTGTTTTAGGGAACACAATATACTCCTCCAGAGATGCAGTTGGCAATTTACATCCAGCCCATCAGCATAACAAGGCTCCCTGTTCTCCAGGGCCTGTCTTGCCTTTCTGGTTTTTACACATTTTGTGGATGTCCCATTTGATCGGTGGGAAGTGATACTTCTTTGTAGTGCAGATTTGCATTGCCCGCTTGCTTGCTTGGCCAAAAAGGGCGTATGCGTTTTCTCCTGAATATATTCAGGAGAAAACGCATACGCACTTTTTGGCCAAGTGCATCATTTTCGTAGTTGTGCCCCTCTTCCTGTGCTTTAAAGGTGATTCCAACGTACCTCTTGAAATCTGTTTCCTGCTATTCTGCCTCGCTTTCAAGTCCGCCTCGTTGCCTTCCCTCAACAGATTTTTGGACGATAGTTGTCCTTTATTACTAGGCCAGTTTGTGAATTGCTGTGCCCCTTAGCTCCATTTTTCAACTCGTTTTTTGTGAGCTGACCGCAAGTCCAAAATTTTGGTTCAGGACCTATGCTGGTTTCCGATGGGGGGCTGAGACTTTGGTTAATTCTTCTTCCTGCCGGGAAGTTAGAGTGATATGTGCCCATCCAAATGCCTAACAGCTACTCTCTCATTGGTTCTCCCTCTTCCCTTTCATCCTCTGCCAAATTGGCAACCTGTGCGAACCAGCAGGTTAAAGGGGCTGTCTATCCAAGTTGGGAGATTGATAGTAAACAGATGGAAAGTCAAACCGGAGCACCAGGAGAGGGACTATTCGTTGAGTTTTAGAAATCTTTCGTATTCACAGTGTGTCCGTTCTCTAGGTTTCACATACATGTTATAACTGTAGTAATATTCCCTTCAACCTGGAGAGTTGGGACCCATGGAATGGGTGCCATGCATTATTGCTTTAAAGGGTCTGCATTTGCTCACCCAATCTCACCAATCGTCTCAGTCCCAAGTGTCCCTCCTTATGCCACATCCAGCTGTCGTTGTAGATAGGGTCATTCCAGGTTTCATCAGAGACCCTGAAGGAATTGTAAAGAATTTCCCAGTTTATTTGTTTTGTTTTTGAAATTCCTGTTTATAGTGGGTTTGAGCTGATTCTCGCTGCCATGTTTATGCCAGTCTAGACACACTTGATTCCCTTACGGAGACATATCAATACATAGGTTTTAAGATTTTTTCTAGTCAGATATATTCCTCTGCGGGAAATATGGGGTTTTGAGTCCCTTTCACTGAGGAAGGTGTAGGTCTTGCCTATTCCATAGTTGGTTTTTGGAACGGTACCTGTGCTTATATCAAACTCTGGTTTTATGCATCACCCCACCTCTCCTTCCCCCTTAAGCAGGCATAAGAGTGTTTTCTAAATATCAGACTCTGTTCTCTTTCCTAACTCAGTTCAAGTGTAGCCATGTTTACAGGATCTTCATAAGTGATATCTTATGATAAGTTTCTTTTTCTCTGTGACTTATTTCACTTAGAATCATCATACCTGAATCCACCCATTTTGCTGCTACTGGTTTATGACATTGATTTCATGGCTGAGGGATATTCCATCGTACGTAAGTACCACAATTTTTGAACCATTTTTATATTTCCTGGGATATTTAACGTGTACCCAAGTTGAGGTCCTTGTAAGCAATGCAGCCCTAAATTTTGGAGTGGATCTTTCTTATTGATTTTAAGAATTCCCAAGGTATATTCCCTAGACTGGAGGTGCCGTTGGCTCTTTAGCTCTGTTCTTTACTTGATTTAGGGAACACAATATACTCCTCCAGAGATGCAGTTGGCAATTTACATCCAGCCCATCAGCATAACAAGGCTCCCTGTTCTCCAGGGCCTATCTTGCCTTTCTGGTTTTTACACATTTTGTGGATGTCCCATTTGATCGGTGGGAAGTGATACTTCTTTGTAGTGCAGATTTGCATTGCCCGCTTGCTTGCTTGGCCAAAAAGGGCGTATGCGTTTTCTCCTGAATATATTCAGGAGAAAACGCATACGCCCTTTTTGGCCAAGTGCATCATTTTCGTAGTTGTGCCCCTCTTCCTGTGCTTTAAAGGCGATTCCAACGTACCTCTTGAAATCTATTTCCTGCTATTCTGCCTCGCTTTCAAGTCCGCCTCGTTGCCTTCCCTCAACAGATTTTTGGACGATAGTTGTCCTTTATTACTAGGCCAGTTTGTGAATTGCTGTGCCCTTTAGCTCCATTTTTCAACTCGTTTTTTGTGAGCTGACCGCAAGTCCAAAATTTTGGTTCAGGACCTATGCTGGTTTCCGATGGGGGGCTGAGACTTTGGTTAATTCTTCTTCCTGCCGGGAAGTTAGAGTGATATGTGCCCATCCAAATGCCTAACAGCTACTCTCTCATTGGTTCTCCCTCTTCCCTTTCATCCTCTGCCAAATTGGCAACCTGTGCGAACCAGCAGGTTAAAGGGGCTGTCTATCCAAGTTGGGAGATTGATAGTAAACAGATGGAAAGTCAAACCGGAGCACCAGGAGAGGGACTATTCGTTGAGTTTTAGAAATCTTTCGTATTCACAGTGTGTCCGTTCTCTAGGTTTCGCATACATGTTATAACTGTAGTAATATTCCCTTCAACCTGGAGAGTTGGGACCCATGGAATGGGTGCCATGCATTATTGCTTTAAAGGGTCTGCATTTGCTCACCCAATCGCACCAATCGTCTCAGTCCCAAGTGTCCCTCCTTATGCCACATCAAGCTGTCGTTGTATATAGGGTCATTCCAGGTTTCATCAGAGACCCTGAAGGAATTGTAAAGAATTTCCCAGTTTATTTGTTTTGTTTTTGAAATTCCTGTTTATAGTGGGTTTGAGCTGATTCTCTCTGCCATGTTTATGCCAGTCTAGACACACTTGATTCCCTTACGGAGACATATCAATACATAGGTTTTAAGATTCTTACTAGTCAGATATATTCCTCTGCGGGAAATATGGGGTTTTGAGTCCCTTTCACTGAGGAAGGTGTAGGTCTTGTCTATTCCATAGTTGGTTTTTGGAACGGTACCTGTGCTTATATCAAACTCCGGTTTTATGCATCACCCCACCTCTCCTTCCACCTTAAGCAGGCATAAGAGTGTTTTCTAAATGTGAGACACTGTTCTCTTTCCTAACTCAGTTCAAGTGTAGCCATGTTTACAGGATCTTCATAAGTGATATCTTATGATAAGTTTCTTTTTCTGTGGGACTTATTTCACTTAGAATCATCGTACCTGAATCCACCCATTTTGCTGCTACTGGTTTATGACATTGATTTCATGGCTGAGGGATATTCCATCGTATGTAAGTACCACAATTTTTTGAACCATTTTTATATTTCCTGGGATATTTAATGTGTACCCAAGTTGAGGTCCTTGTAAGCAGTGCAGCCCTAAATTTTGGGGTGGCTCTGTCTTATTGATTTTCAGAATTCCCAAGGTATATTCCCTAGACTGGAGGTGCCCTTGGCTCTTTAGCTCTGTTCTTTACTTCTTTTAGGGAACACAATATAATCCTCCAGAGAGGCAGTTGGCAATTTACATCCCGCCCATCAGCATAACAAGGCTCCCTGTTCTCCAGGGCCTGTCTTGCCTTTCAGGTTTTTACACATTTTGTGGATGTCTCTTTTGACCGGTGGGAAGTGCTACTTCTTTGTAGTGCAGATTTGCATTGCCCGCTTGCTTGCTTGGCCAAAAAGGGCGTATGCGTTTTCTCCTGAATATATTCAGGAGAAAACGCATACGCCCTTTTTGGCCAAGGGCATCACTTTCGTAGTTGTGCCCCTCTTCCTGTGCTTTAAAGGCGATTCCAACGTACCTCTTGAAATCTGTTTCCTGCTATTCTGCCTCGCTTTCAAGTCCGCCTCGTTGCCTTCCCTCAACAGATTTTTGGACGATAGTTGTCCTTTATTACTCGGCCAGTTTGTGAATTGCTGTGCCCCTTAGCTCCATTTTTCAACTCGCTTTTTGTGAGCTGACCGCAAGTCCAAAATTTTGGTTCAGGACCTATGCTGGTTCCCGATGGGGGGCTGAGACTTTGGTTAATTCTTCTTCCTGCTGGGAAGTTAGAGTGAAATGTGCCCGTCCAAATGCCTAACAGCTACTCTCTCATTGGTTCTCCCTCTTCCCTTTCATCCTCTGCCAAATTGGAAACCTGTGCGAACCAGGAGGTTAAAGGGGCTGTCTCTCCAAGTTGGGAGATTCATAGTAAAGCAGATGGAAAGTCAAACCGGAGCACCAGGAGAGGGACTATTCGTTGAGTTTTAGAAACCTTTCGTAATCACAGTGTGTCTGTTCTCTAGGTTTCCCGTACATGTTATAACTGTAGTAATATTCCCTTCAACCTGGAGAGTTGGGACCCATGGAATGGGTGCCATGCATTATTGCTTTAAATGGTCTGCATTTGCTCACCCAATCTCACCAATCGTCTCAGTCCCAAGTGTCCAGCCATATGCCACATCCAGCTGTCATTGTAGATAGGGTCATTCCAGGTTTCATCAGAGACCCTGAAGGAATTGTAAAGAATTTCCCAGTTTTTTTGTTTTGTGTTTGAAATTCCTGTTTATAGTGGGTTTGAGCTGATTCTCTCTGCCATGTTTATGCCAGTCTAGACACACTTGATTCCCTTACGGAGACATATCAATACATAGGTTTTAAGATTCTTCCTAGTCAGATATATTCCTCTGCGGGAAATATGGGGTTTTGAGTCCCTTTCACTGAGGAAGGTGTAGGTCTTGTCTATTCCATAGTTGGTTTTTGGAACGGTACCTGTGCTTATATCAAACTCTGGTTTTATGCATCACCCCACCTCTCCTTCCCCCTTAAGCAGGCATAAGAGTGTTTTCTAAATGTCAGACTCTGTTCTCTTTCCTAACTCAGTTCAAGTGTAGCCATGTTTACAGGATCTTCATAAGTGATATCTTATGATAAGTTTCTTTTTCTCTGTGACTTATTTCACTTAGAATCATCATACCTGAATCCACCCATTTTGCTGCTACTGGTTTATGACATTGATTTCATGGCTGAGGGATATTCCATCGTACGTAAGTACCACAATTTTTGAACCATTTTTATATTTCCTGGGATATTTAAGGTGTACCCAAGTTGAGGTCCTTGTAAGCAATGCAGCCCTAAATTTTGGAGTGGATCTTTCTTATTGATTTTCAGAATTCCCAAGGTATATTCCCTAGACTGGAGGTGCCCTTGGCTCTTTAGCTCTGTTCTTTACTTGTTTTAGGGAACACAATATACTCCTCCAGAGATGCAGTTGGCAATTTACATCCAGCCCATCAGCATAACAAGGCTCCCTGTTCTCCAGGGCCTGTCTTGCCTTTCTGGTTTTTACACATTTTGTGGATGTCCCATTTGATCGGTGGGAAGTGATACTTCTTTGTAGTGCAGATTTGCATTGCCCGCTTGCTTGCTTGGCCAAAAAGGGCGTATGCGTTTTCTCCTGAATATATTCAGGAGAAAACGCATACGCACTTTTTGGCCAAGTGCATCATTTTCGTAGTTGTGCCCCTCTTCCTGTGCTTTAAAGGTGATTCCAACGTACCTCTTGAAATCTGTTTCCTGCTATTCTGCCTCGCTTTCAAGTCCGCCTCGTTGCCTTCCCTCAACAGATTTTTGGACGATAGTTGTCCTTTATTACTAGGCCAGTTTGTGAATTGCTGTGCCCCTTAGCTCCATTTTTCAACTCGTTTTTTGTGAGCTGACCGCAAGTCCAAAATTTTGGTTCAGGACCTATGCTGGTTTCCGATGGGGGGCTGAGACTTTGGTTAATTCTTCTTCCTGCCGGGAAGTTAGAGTGATATGTGCCCATCCAAATGCCTAACAGCTACTCTCTCATTGGTTCTCCCTCTTCCCTTTCATCCTCTGCCAAATTGGCAACCTGTGCGAACCAGCAGGTTAAAGGGGCTGTCTATCCAAGTTGGGAGATTGATAGTAAACAGATGGAAAGTCAAACCGGAGCACCAGGAGAGGGACTATTCGTTGAGTTTTAGAAATCTTTCGTATTCACAGTGTGTCCGTTCTCTAGGTTTCACATACATGTTATAACTGTAGTAATATTCCCTTCAACCTGGAGAGTTGGGACCCATGGAATGGGTGCCATGCATTATTGCTTTAAAGGGTCTGCATTTGCTCACCCAATCTCACCAATCGTCTCAGTCCCAAGTGTCCCTCCTTATGCCACATCCAGCTGTCGTTGTAGATAGGGTCATTCCAGGTTTCATCAGAGACCCTGAAGGAATTGTAAAGAATTTCCCAGTTTATTTGTTTTGTTTTTGAAATTCCTGTTTATAGTGGGTTTGAGCTGATTCTCGCTGCCATGTTTATGCCAGTCTAGACACACTTGATTCCCTTACGGAGACATATCAATACATAGGTTTTAAGATTTTTTCTAGTCAGATATATTCCTCTGCGGGAAATATGGGGTTTTGAGTCCCTTTCACTGAGGAAGGTGTAGGTCTTGCCTATTCCATAGTTGGTTTTTGGAACGGTACCTGTGCTTATATCAAACTCTGGTTTTATGCATCACCCCACCTCTCCTTCCCCCTTAAGCAGGCATAAGAGTGTTTTCTAAATATCAGACTCTGTTCTCTTTCCTAACTCAGTTCAAGTGTAGCCATGTTTACAGGATCTTCATAAGTGATATCTTATGATAAGTTTCTTTTTCTCTGTGACTTATTTCACTTAGAATCATCATACCTGAATCCACCCATTTTGCTGCTACTGGTTTATGACATTGATTTCATGGCTGAGGGATATTCCATCGTACGTAAGTACCACAATTTTTGAACCATTTTTATATTTCCTGGGATATTTAACGTGTACCCAAGTTGAGGTCCTTGTAAGCAATGCAGCCCTAAATTTTGGAGTGGATCTTTCTTATTGATTTTAAGAATTCCCAAGGTATATTCCCTAGACTGGAGGTGCCGTTGGCTCTTTAGCTCTGTTCTTTACTTGTTTTAGGGAACACAATATACTCCTCCAGAGATGCAGTTGGCAATTTACATCCAGCCCATCAGCATAACAAGGCTCCCTGTTCTCCAGGGCCTATCTTGCCTTTCTGGTTTTTACACATTTTGTGGATGTCCCATTTGATCGGTGGGAAGTGATACTTCTTTGTAGTGCAGATTTGCATTGCCCGCTTGCTTGCTTGGCCAAAAAGGGCGTATGCGTTTTCTCCTGAATATATTCAGGAGAAAACGCATACGCCCTTTTTGGCCAAGTGCATCATTTTCGTAGTTGTGCCCCTCTTCCTGTGCTTTAAAGGCGATTCCAACGTACCTCTTGAAATCTATTTCCTGCTATTCTGCCTCGCTTTCAAGTCCGCCTCGTTGCCTTCCCTCAACAGATTTTTGGACGATAGTTGTCCTTTATTACTAGGCCAGTTTGTGAATTGCTGTGCCCTTTAGCTCCATTTTTCAACTCGTTTTTTGTGAGCTGACCGCAAGTCCAAAATTTTGGTTCAGGACCTATGCTGGTTTCCGATGGGGGGCTGAGACTTTGGTTAATTCTTCTTCCTGCCGGGAAGTTAGAGTGATATGTGCCCATCCAAATGCCTAACAGCTACTCTCTCATTGGTTCTCCCTCTTCCCTTTCATCCTCTGCCAAATTGGCAACCTGTGCGAACCAGCAGGTTAAAGGGGCTGTCTATCCAAGTTGGGAGATTGATAGTAAACAGATGGAAAGTCAAACCGGAGCACCAGGAGAGGGACTATTCGTTGAGTTTTAGAAATCTTTCGTATTCACAGTGTGTCCGTTCTCTAGGTTTCGCATACATGTTATAACTGTAGTAATATTCCCTTCAACCTGGAGAGTTGGGACCCATGGAATGGGTGCCATGCATTATTGCTTTAAAGGGTCTGCATTTGCTCACCCAATCGCACCAATCGTCTCAGTCCCAAGTGTCCCTCCTTATGCCACATCAAGCTGTCGTTGTATATAGGGTCATTCCAGGTTTCATCAGAGACCCTGAAGGAATTGTAAAGAATTTCCCAGTTTATTTGTTTTGTTTTTGAAATTCCTGTTTATAGTGGGTTTGAGCTGATTCTCTCTGCCATGTTTATGCCAGTCTAGACACACTTGATTCCCTTACGGAGACATATCAATACATAGGTTTTAAGATTCTTACTAGTCAGATATATTCCTCTGCGGGAAATATGGGGTTTTGAGTCCCTTTCACTGAGGAAGGTGTAGGTCTTGTCTATTCCATAGTTGGTTTTTGGAACGGTACCTGTGCTTATATCAAACTCCGGTTTTATGCATCACCCCACCTCTCCTTCCACCTTAAGCAGGCATAAGAGTGTTTTCTAAATGTGAGACACTGTTCTCTTTCCTAACTCAGTTCAAGTGTAGCCATGTTTACAGGATCTTCATAAGTGATATCTTATGATAAGTTTCTTTTTCTGTGGGACTTATTTCACTTAGAATCATCGTACCTGAATCCACCCATTTTGCTGCTACTGGTTTATGACATTGATTTCATGGCTGAGGGATATTCCATCGTATGTAAGTACCACAATTTTTTGAACCATTTTTATATTTCCTGGGATATTTAAGGTGTACCCAAGTTGAGGTCCTTGTAAGCAGTGCAGCCCTAAATTTTGGGGTGGCTCTGTCTTATTGATTTTCAGAATTCCCAAGGTATATTCCCTAGACTGGAGGTGCCCTTGCCTCTTTAGCTCTGTTCTTTACTTCTTTTAGGGAACACAATATAATCCTCCAGAGAGGCAGTTGGCAATTTACATCCCGCCCATCAGCATAACAAGGCTCCCTGTTCTCCAGGGCCTGTCTTGCCTTTCAGGTTTTTACACATTTTGTGGATGTCTCTTTTGACCGGTGGGAAGTGCTACTTCTTTGTAGTGCAGATTTGCATTGCCCGCTTGCTTGCTTGGCCAAAAAGGTCGTATGCGTTTTCTCCTGAATATATTCAGGAGAAAACGCATACGCCCTTTTTGGCCAAGGGCATCACTTTCGTAGTTGTGCCCCTCTTCCTGTGCTTTAAAGGCGATTCCAACGTACCTCTTGAAATCTGTTTCCTGCTATTCTGCCTCGCTTTCAAGTCCGCCTCGTTGCCTTCCCTCAACAGATTTTTGGACGATAGTTGTCCTTTATTACTCGGCCAGTTTGTGAATTGCTGTGCCCCTTAGCTCCATTTTTCAACTCGCTTTTTGTGAGCTGACCGCAAGTCCAAAATTTTGGTTCAGGACCTATGCTGGTTCCCGATGGGGGGCTGAGACTTTGGTTAATTCTTCTTCCTGCTGGGAAGTTAGAGTGAAATGTGCCCGTCCAAATGCCTAACAGCTACTCTCTCATTGGTTCTCCCTCTTCCCTTTCATCCTCTGCCAAATTGGAAACCTGTGCGAACCAGGAGGTTAAAGGGGCTGTCTCTCCAAGTTGGGAGATTCATAGTAAAGCAGATGGAAAGTCAAACCGGAGCACCAGGAGAGGGACTATTCGTTGAGTTTTAGAAACCTTTCGTAATCACAGTGTGTCTGTTCTCTAGGTTTCCCGTACATGTTATAACTGTAGTAATATTCCCTTCAACCTGGAGAGTTGGGACCCATGGAATGGGTGCCATGCATTATTGCTTTAAAGGGTCTGCATTTGCTCACCCAATCTCACCAATCGTCTCAGTCCCAAGTGTCCAGCCATATGCCACATCCAGCTGTCATTGTAGATAGGGTCATTCCAGGTTTCATCAGAGACCCTGAAGGAATTGTAAAGAATTTCCCAGTTTTTTTGTTTTGTGTTTGAAATTCCTGTTTATAGTGGGTTTGAGCTGATTCTCTCTGCCATGTTTATGGCAGTCTAGACACACTTGATTCCCTTACGGAGACATATCAATACATAGGTTTTAAGATTCTTCCTAGTCAGATATATTCCTCTGCGGGAAATATGGGGTTTTGAGTCCCTTTCACTGAGGAAGGTGTAGGTCTTGTCTATTCCATAGTTGGTTTTTGGAACGGTACCTGTGCTTATATCAAACTCTGGTTTTATGCATCACCCCACCTCTCCTTCCCCCTTAAGCAGGCATAAGAGTGTTTTCTAAATGTCAGACTCTGTTCTCTTTCCTAACTCAGTTCAAGTGTAGCCATGTTTACAGGATCTTCATAAGTGATATCTTATGATAAGTTTCTTTTTCTCTGTGACTTATTTCACTTAGAATCATCATACCTGAATCCACCCATTTTGCTGCTACTGGTTTATGACATTGATTTCATGGCTGAGGGATATTCCATCGTACGTAAGTACCACAATTTTTGAACCATTTTTATATTTCCTGGGATATTTAAGGTGTACCCAAGTTGAGGTCCTTGTAAGCAGTGCAGCCCTAAATTTTGGGGTGGCTCTGTCTTATTGATTTTCAGAATTCCCAAGGTATATTCCCTAGACTGTAAGTGCCCTTGGCTCTGTAGCTCTGTTCTTTACTTGTTTTAGGGAACACAATGCACTCCTCCAGAGAGGCGGATGGCAATTTACATCCCGCCCATCAGCATAACAAGGCTCCCTGTTCTCCAGGGCCTGTCTTGCCTTTCTGGTTTGTACACATTTTGTGGATGTACCTTTTGACCGGTGGGAAGTGATACTTCTTTGTAGTGCAGATTTGCATTGCCCGCTTGCTTGCTTGGCCAAAAAGAGTGTATGCGTTTTCTCCTGAATATATTCAGGAGAAAACGCATACGCCCTTTTTGGCCAAGTGCATCATTTTCGTAGTTGTGCCCCTCTTCCTCTGCTTTAAAGGCGATTCCAACGTACCTCTTGAAATCTGTTTCCTGCTATTCTGCCTCGCTTTCAAGTCCGCCTCGTTGCCTTCCCTCAACAGATTTTTGGACGATAGTTGTCCTTTATTACTCGGCCAGTTGGTGAATTGCTGTGCCCCTGAGCTCCATTTTTCAACTCGTTTTTTGTGAGCTGACCGCAAGTCCAAAATTTTGGTTCAGGATCTATGCTGGTTTCCGGTGTGTGGCTGAGACTTTGGTTAATTCTTCTTCCTGCCGGGAAATTAGATTGATATGTGCCCGTCCAATTGCCTAACAGCTACTCTCTCATTGGTTCTCCGTCTTCCCATTCATCCTCTGCCAAATTGGCAACCTGTGCGAACCAGGAGGTTAAAGGGGCTGTCTCTCCAAGTTGGGAGGTTGATAGTAAAGCAGATGGAAAGTCAAAACCGAGCACCAGGATGGGGACTATTCGTTGAGTTTTAGAAAACTTTCGTGTTCACAGTGTGTCCGTTCTCTAGGTTTCCCGTACATGTTATAACTGTAGTAATATTCCCTTTAACCTTGAGAGTTGGGACCCATGGAATGGGTGCCAGGCATTTGTGCTTTAAAGGGTCTGCATTTGCTCACCCAATCTCACCAATCCTCTCAGTCCCAAGTGTCCAGCCTTATGCCACATCCAGCTGTCGTTGTAGATAGGGTCATTCCAGGTTTCATCAGAGACCCTGAAGGAATTGTAAAAAATTTCCCAGTTTTTTTGTTTTGTTTTTGAAATTCCTTTTTATAGTGGGTTTGACCTGATTCTCGCTGCCATGTTTATGCCAGTCTAGACATACTTGATTCCCTTACCGAGACATATCAATACATAGGTTTTAAGATTCTTACTAGTCAGATATATTCCTCTGCGGGAAATATGGGGTTTTGAGTCCCTTTCACTGAGGAAGGTGTAGGTCTTGCCTATTCCATAGTTGGTTTTTGGAACGGTACCTGTGCTTATATCAAACTCTGGTTTTATGCATCACCCCACCTCTCCTTCCCCCTTAAGCAGGCATAAGAGTGTTTTCTAAATGTGAGACAGTGTTCTCTTTCCTATCTCAGTTCAAGTGTAGCCAGGTTTACAGGATCGTCATAAGTGATATCTTATGATAAGTTTCTTTTTCTTTGTGACTTATTTCACTTAGAATCATCATACGTGAATCCACCCATTTTGCTGCTACTGGTCTTATGACATTGATTTCATGGCTGAGGGATATTCCATCGTATGTAAGTACCACAATTTTTTGAACCATTTTTATATTTCCTGGGATATTTAAGGTGTACCCAAGTTGAGGTCCTTGTAAGTAGTGCAGCCCTAAATTTTGGGGTGGCTCTGTCTTATCGATATTCAGTTTTACCAAGGTATATTCCCTAGACTGCAAGAGCCCTTGGCTCTGTAACTCTGTTGTTTCTTTGTTTTAGGGAACACAATGCACACCTCCAGAGAGGCAGTTGGCAATTTACATCCCGCCTATCAGAATAACAAGGCTCCCTGTTCTCCAGGGCCTGTCTTGCCTTTCTGGTTTTTACACATTTTGTGGATGTGCCTTTTGACCGGTGGGAAGTGATACTTCTTTGTAGTGCAGATTTGCATTGCCCGCTTGCTTGCTTGGCCAAAAAGGGCGTATGCGTTTTCTCCTGAATATATTCAGGAGAAAACGCATACGCCCTTTTTGGCCAAGTGCATCATTGTCGAAGTTGTGCCCCTCTTCCTGTGCTTTAAAGGCGATTCCAACGTACCTCTTGAAATCTGTTTCCTGCTATTCTGCCTCGCTTTCAAGTCCGCCTCGTTGCCTTCCCTCAACAGATTTTTGGACGATAGTTGTCCTTTATTACTCGGCCAGTTTGTGAATTGCTGTGTCCCTGAGTTCCATTTTTCAACTCGTTTTTGGTGAGCTGACCGCAAGTCCAAAATTTTGGTTCAGGACCTATACTGGTTCCCGGTGGGTGGCTGAGACTGTGGTTAATTCTTCTTCCTGCCTGGAAATTACAGTGATATGTGCCCGTCCAAATGCCTAACAGCTACTCTCTCATTGGTTCTCCCTCTTCCCTTTCATCCTCTGCCAAATTGGCAACCTGTGCGAACCAGGAGGTTAAAGGGGCTGTCTCTCCAAGTTGGGAGGTTGATAGTAAACAGATGGAAAGTCAAACCGGAGCACCAGGAGAGGGACTATTCGTTGAGTTTTAGAAACCTTTGGTATTCACAGTGTGTCCGTTCTCTAGGTTTCCCGTACATGTTATAGCTGTAGTAATATTCCCTTCAACCTGGAGAGTTGGGACCCATGGAATGGGTGCCAGGCATTTGTGCTTTAAAGGGTCTGCATTTGCTCACCCAATCTCACCAATCCTCTCAGTCCCAAGTGTCCCTATTTATGCCACATCCAGATGTCATTGTAGATAGGGTCATTCCAGGTTTCATCAGAGACCCTGAAGGAATTGTAAAGAATTTCCCAGTTTTTTTGTTTTGTTTTTGAAATTCCTTTTTATAGTGGGTTTTAGCTGATTCTCGCTGCCATGTTTATGCCAGTCTAGGCACACTTGATTCCCTTACGGAGACATATCAATACATATGTTTTAAGATTCTTACTACTCAGATATATTCCTCTGCGGGAAATATGGGGTTTTGAGTCCCTTTCACTGAGGAAGGTGTAGGTCTTGTCTATTCCATAGTTGGTTTTTGGAACGGTACCTGTGCTTATATCAAACTCTGGTTTTATGCATCACCCCACCTCTCCTTCCCCCTTAAGCAGGCATAAGAGTGTTTTCTAAATGTGAGACACTGTTCTCTTTCCTAACTCAGTTCAAGTGTAGCCAGGTTTACAGGATCTTCATAAGTGATATCTTATGATAAGTTTCTTTTTCTGTGTGACTTATTTCACTTAGAATCATCGTACCTGAATCCACCCATTTTCCTGCTACTGGTCTTATGACATTGATTTCATGGCTGAGGGATATTCCATCGTACGTAAGTACCACAATTTTTGAACCATTTTTATATTTCCTGGGATATTTAAGGTGTACCCAAGTTGAGGTCCTTGTAAGCAGTGCAGCCCTAAATTTTGGGGTGGCTCTGTCTTATTGATTTTCAGTTTTCCCAAGGTATATTCCCTAGACTGGAAGTGCCCATGGCTCTTTAGCTCTGTTCTTTACTTCTTTTAGGGAACACAATGCACTCCTCCAGAGAGGCAGTTGGCAATTTACATTCCAGCTATCAGAATAACAAGGCTCCGTGTTCTCCAGGGCCTGTCTTGCCTTTCTGGTTTTTACACATTTTGTGGATGTCCCTTTTGACCGGTGGGAAGTGATACTTCTTTGTAGTGCAGATTTGCATTGCCCGCTTGCTTGCTTGGCCAAAAAGGGCGTATGCGTTTTCTCCTGAATATATTCAGGAGAAAACGCATACGCCCTTTTTGGCCAAGTGCATCATTGTCGAAGTTGTGCCCCTCTTCCTGTGCTTTAAAGGCGATTCCAACGTACCTCTTGAAATCTGTTTCCTGCTATTCTGCCTCGCTTTGAAGTCCGCCTCTTTGCCTTCCCTCAACAGATTTTTGGACGATAGTTGTCCTTTATTACTCGGCCAGTTTGTGAATTGCTGTGTCCCTGAGTTCCATTTTTCAACTCGTTTTTGGTGAGCTGACCGCAAGTCCAAAATTTTGGTTCAGGACCTATACTGGTTCCCGGTGGGTGGCTGAGACTTTGGTTAATTCTTCTTCCTGCCTGGAAATTACAGTGATATGTGCCAGTCCAAATGCCTAACAGCTGCTCTCTCATTGGTTCTCCCTCTTCCCTTTCATCCTCTGCCAAATTGGCAACCTGTGCGAACCAGGAGGTTAAAGGGGCTGTCTCTCCAAGTTGGGAGGTTGATAGTAAAGCAGATGGAAAGTCAAACCGGAGCACCAGGAGAGGGACTATTCGTTGAGTTTTAGAAACCTTTGGTATTCACAGTGTGTCCGTTCTCTAGGTTTCCCGTACATGTTATAGCTGTAGTAATATTCCCTTCAACCTGGAGAGTTGGGACCCATGGAATGGGTGCCAGGCATTTGTGCTTTAAAGGGTCTGCATTTGCTCACCCAATCTCACCAATCCTCTCAGTCCCAAGTGTTCCTGCTTATGCCACATCCAGATGTCATTGTAGATAGGGTCATTCCAGGTTTCATCAGAGACCCTGAAGGAATTGTAAAGAATTTCCCAGTTTTTTTGTTTTGTTTTTGAAATTCCTTTTTATAGTGGGTTTGAGCTGATTCTCGCTGCCATGTTTATGCCAGTCTAGACACACTTGATTCCCTTACGGAGACATATCAATACATAGGTTTTAAGATTCTTACTAGTCAGATATATTCCTCTGCGGGAAATATGGGGTTTTGAGTCCCTTTCACTGAGGAAGGTGTAGGTCTTGTCTATTCCATAGTTGGTTTTTGGAACAGTACCTGTGCTTATATCAAACTCTGGTTTTATGCATCACCCCACCTCTCCTTCCCCCTTAAGCAGGCATAAGAGTGTTTTCTAAATGTGAGACACTGCTCTCTTTCCCAACTCAGTTCAAGTGTGGCCATGTTTACAGGATCTTCATAAGTGATATCTTATGATAAGTTTCTTTTTCTGTGTGACTTATTTCACTTAGAATCATCGTACCTCAATCCAACCATTTTGCTGCTACTGGTCTTATGACAATGATTTCATGGCTGAGGGATATTCCATCGAACGTAACTACCACAATTTTTTGAACCATTTTTATATTTCCTGGGATATTTAAGGTGTACCCAAGTTGAGGTCCTTGTAAGCAGTGCAACCTTAAATTTTGCGGTGGCTCTGTCTTATTGATTTTCATTTTTCCCAAGGTATATTCCCTAGACTGGAAGTTCCCTTGGCTCTGTAGCTCTGTTCTTTACTTCTTTTAGGGAACACAATGTACTCCTCCAGAGAGGCAGTTGACAATTTACATCCCGCCCACCAGCATAACAAGGCTCCCTGTTCTCCAGGGCCTGTCTTGCCTTTCTGGTTTTTACACATTTTTGTGGATGTCCCTTTTGACCGGTGGGAAGTGATACTTCTTTGTAGTGCAGATTTGCATTGCCCGCTTGCATGCTTGGTCAAAAAGGGCATATGCGTTTTCTCCTGAATATATTCAGGAGAAAACTCATACGCCCTTTTTGGCCAAGTGCATCATTGTCAAAGTTGTGCCCCTCTTCCTGTGCTTTAAAGGCGATTCCAACGTACCTCTTGAAATATGTTTCCTGCTGTTCTGCCTCGATTTCAAGTCCGCCTCGCTGCCTTCCCTCAACAGATTTTTGGACGATAGTTGTCTTTATTACTCGGCCAGTTTGTGAATTGCTGTGCCCCTGAGCTCCATTTATCAACTCGTGTTTGGTGAGCTGACCGCAAGTCCAAAATTGTGGTTCAGGACCTACACTGGTTCCCAGTGGGTGGCTGAGACTTTGGTTAATTCTTCTTCCTGCTGGGAAATTACACTGATATGTGCCCGTCCAAATGCCTGACAGCTACTCTCTCATTGGTTCTCCCTCTTCCCTTTCATCCTCTGCCAAATTGGCAACCTGTGCGAACCAGGAGGTTAAAGGGGCGGTCTCTACAACTTAGGAGATTGATAGTAAAGCATATGGAAAGTCAAACCGGAGCACCAGGAGAGGGACTATTCGTTGAGTTTTAGAAACCTTTCGTATTCACTGTGTGTCCGTTCTCTAGGTTTCCTGTACATGTTATAACTGTAGTAATATTCCCTTCAACCTGGAGAGTTGGGACCCATGGAATGGGTGCCATGCATTATTGCTTTAAAGGGTCTGCATTTGCTCACCCAATCTCACCAATCGTCTCAGTCCCAAGTGTCCCTGCCAATGCCACATCCAGCTGTCATTGTAGATAAGGTCATTCCAGCTTTCATCAGAGACCCTGAAGGAATTGTAAAGAATTTCCAGTATTTTTGTTTTGTTTTTGAAATTCCTTTTTATAGTGGGTTTGAGCTGATTCTCGCTGCCATGTTTATGCCAGTCTAGACACACTTGATTCCCTTACGGAGACATATCAATACATAGGTTTTAAGATTCTTACTAGTCAGATATATTCCTCTGCGGGAAATATGGGGTTTTGAGTCCCTTTCACTGAGTAAGGTGTAGGTCTTGTCTATTCCATAGTTGGTTTTTGGAAAGGTACCTGTGCTTATATCAAACTCTGGTTTTATGCATCACCCCACCTCTCCTTCCCCCTTAAGCAGGCATAAGAGTGTTTTCTAAATGTGAGACACTGCTCTCTTTCCCAACTCAGTTCAAGTGTAGCCATGTTTACAGGATCTTCATAAGTGATATCTTATGATAAGTTTCTTTTTCTGTGTGACTTATTTCACTTAGAATCATCGTACGTGAATCCACCCATTTTGCTGCTACTGGTCGTATGACATTGATTTCATGGCTGAGGGATATTCCATCGTACGTAAGTACCACAATTTTTTGAACCATTTTTATATTTCCTGGGATATTTAAGGTGTACCCAAGTTGAGGTCCTTGTAAGCAGTGCAGCCCTAAATTTTGGGGTGGCTCTGTCTTATTGATTTTCATTTTTCCCAAGGTATATTCCCTAGACTGGAAGTGCCCTTGGCTCTGTAGCTCTGTTCTTTACTTGTTTTAGGGAGCACAATGTACTCCTCCAGAGAGGCAGTTGACAATTTACATCCCGCCCATCAGCATAACAAGGCTCCCTGTTCTCCAGGGCCTGTCTTGCCATTCTGGATTTTACACATTTTTGTGGATGTCCCTTTTGACCGGTGGGAAGTGATACTTCTGTGCAGTGCAGATTTGCATTGCCCACTTGCTTGCTGGGCCAAGAAGGGCGTATGCGTTTTCTCCTGAATATATTCAGGAGAAAACGCATACGCACTTTTTGGCCAAGTGCATCATTGTCGAAGTTGTGCCCCTCTTCCTGTGCTTTAAAGGCGATTCCAACGTACCTCTTGAAATCTGTTTCCTGCTATTCTGCCTCGCTTTCAAGTCCGCCTCGTTGCCTTCCCTCAACAGATTTTTGGACGATAGTTCTCCTTTATTACTCGGCCAGTTTGTGAATTGCTGTGCCCCTTAGCTCCATTTTTCAGCTTGTTTTTTGTGAGCTGACCGCAAGTACAAAATTTTGGTTTAGGACATATGCTGGTTCCCGATGGGGGGCTGAGACTTTGGTTAATTCTTCTTCCTGCTGGGAAGTTAGAGTGAAATGTGCCCGTCCAAATGCCTAACAGCTACTCTCTCATTGGTTCTCCCTCTTCCCTTTCATCCTCTGCCAAATTGGAAACCTGTGCGAACCAGGAGGTTAAAGGGGCTGTCTCTCCAAGTTGGGAGATTGATAGTAAAGCAGATGGAAAGTCAAACCGGAGCACCAGGAGAGGGACTATTCGTTGAGTTTTAGAAACCTTTCGTATTCACAGTGTGTCCGTTCTCTACGTTTCCCGTACATGTTATAGCTGTAGTAATATTCCCTTCAACCTGGAGAGTTGGGACCCATGGAATGGGTGCCATGCATTATTGCTTTAAAGGGTCTGCATTTTCTCACCCAATCTCACCAATCCTCTCAGTCCCAAGTGTCCAGCCTTATGCCACATCCAGCTGTCGTTGTAGATAGGGTCATTCCAGGTTTCATCAGAGACCCTGAAGGAATTGTAAAGAATATCCCAGTTTTGTTGTTTTGTTTTTGAAATTCCTTTTTATAGTGGGTTTGAGCTGATTCTCGCTGCCATGTTTATGCCAGTCTAGACACACTTGATTCCCTTACAGAGACATATCAATACATAGGTTTTAAGATTCTTTCTAGTCAGATATATTCCTCTGCGGGAAATATGGGGTTTTGAGTCCCTTTCACTGAGGAAGGTGTAGGTCTTGTCTGTTCCATAGTTGGTTTTTTGAACGGTACCTGTGCTTATATCAAACTCTGGTTTTATGCATCACCCCACCTCTCCTTCCCCCTTAAGCAGGCATAAGAGTGTTTTCTAAATGTGAGACACTGTTCTCTTTCCTAACTCAGTTCAAGTGTAGCCATGGTTACAGGATCTTCATAAGTGATATCTTATGATAAGTTTCTTTTTCTGTGTGACTTATTTCACTTAGAATCATCGTACCTGAATCCACCCATTTTGTTGCTACTGGTCTTATGACATTGATTTCATGGCTGAGGGATATTCCATCGTACATAAGTACCACAATTTTTTGAACCATTTTTATAATTCCTGGGATATTTAAGGTGTACCCAAGTTGAGGTCCTTGTAAACAGTGCAGCCCTAAATTTTGGGGTGGCTCTGTCTTATTGATTTTCAGTTTTCCCAAGGTATATTTCCCAGACTGGAAGTGACCTTGGCTCTGTAGCTCTGTTCTTTACTTGTTTTAGGGAACAGAATGTACTCCTCCAGAGAGGCAGTTGGCAATTTACATTCCGCCCTTCAGCATAAAAAGGCTCCCTGTTCTCCAGGGCCTGTCTTGCCTTTCTGGTTTTTACACATTTTGTGGATGTCCCTTTTGACCGGTGGGAAGTGATACTTCTGTGTAGTGGAGATTTGCATTGCCCGCTTGCTTGCTTGGCAAAAAAGGGCGTATGCGTTTTCTGCTGAATATATTCAGGAGAAAAAGCATACGCCCTTTTTGGCCAAGTGCATCATTGTCGAAGTTGTGCCCATCTTCTTGTGCTTTAAAGGCGATTCCAACATACCTCTTGAAATCTGTTTCCTGCTATTCTGCCTCGCTTTCAAGTCCGCCTCGTTGCCTTCCCTCAACAGATTTTTGGGCGAGAGTTGTCCTTGATTAATCGGCCAGTTTGTGAATTGCTGTGCCCCTGAGCTCCATTTTTCAACTCGTTTATGGTGAGCTGACCGCAAGTCCAAAATTTTGGTTCAGGACCTATACTGGTTCCCGGTGGGTGGCTGAGACTTTGGTTAATTCTTCTTCCTGCCGGGAAATTACAGTGATATGTGCCCGTCCAAATGCCTAACAGCTACTCTCTCATTGGTTCTCCCTCTTCCCTTTCATCCTCTGCCAAATTGGCAACCTGTGCGGACCAGGAGGTTAAAGGGGCTGTCTCTCCATGTTGGGAGGTTGATAGTAAAGCACATGGAAAGTCAAACCGGAGCACCAGGAGAGAGACTATTCGTTGAGTTTTAGAAACCATTCGTATTCACAGTGTGTCCGTTCTCTAGGTTTCCCGTACATGTTATAACTGTAGTAATATTCCCTTCAACCTGGGGAGTTGGTACCCATGGAATGGGTGCCATGCATTATTGCTTTAAAGGGTCTTCATTTGCTCACACAATCTCACCAATCCTCTCAGTCCCAAGTGTCCAGCCTTATGCCACATCCAGCTGTCATTGTAGATAGGGTCATTCCAGGTTTCATCAGAGACCCTGAAGGAATTGTAAAGAATATCCCAGTTTTTTTGTTTTGTTTTTTAAATTCCTTTTTATAGTGGGTTTGAGCTGATTCTCACTGCCATGTTTATGCCAGCCTAGACACACTTGTTTCCCTTATGGAGACATATCAATACATAGGTTTTAAGATTCTTACTAGTCAGATATATTCCTCTGTGGGTAATATGGGGTTTTGAGTCCCTTTCCCTGAGGAAGGTGTAGGTCTTGTCTATTCCATAGTTGGTTTTTGGAACGGTACCTGTGCTTATATCAAACTCTGGTTTTATGCATCACCCCACCTCTCCTTCCCCCTTAAGCATGCATAAGAGTGTTTTCTAAATGTGAGACACTGTTCTCTTTCCTAACTCAGTTCACGTGTAGCCATGTTTACAGGATCTTCATAAGTGCTATATTTTGATAAGTTTCTTTTTCTGTGTGACTTATTTCACTTAGAATCATCGTACCTGAATCCACCCATTTTGCTGCTACTGGTCTTATGACATTGATTTCATGGCTGAGGGATATTCCATCGTACGTAAGTACCACAATTTTTTGAACCATTTTTATATTTCCTGGGATATGTAAGGTGTACCCAAGTTGAGGTCCTTGTAAGCAGTGCAGCCCTAAATTTTGGGGTGGCTCTGTCTCATTGATTTTCTGTTTTCCCAAGGTATATTCCCTAGACTGGAAGTGCCCTTGGCTCTGTAGCTCTGTTGTTTACTTGTTTTAGGGAACACAATGCACTCCTCCAGAGAGGCAGTTGGCAATTTACATCCCGCCCATCAGAATAACAAGGCTCCCTGTTCTCCAGGGCCTCTCTTGCCTTTCTGGTATTTACACGTTTTGTGGATGTCCCTTTTGACCGGTGGGAAGTGATACTTCTTTGTAGTGCAGATTTGCATTGCCCACTTGATTGCTTGGCCAAAAAGGGCGTATGCGTTTTCTGCTGAATATATTCAGGAGAAAATGCATACGCCCTTTTTGGCCAAGTGCATCATTGTCGAAGTTGTGCCCCTCTTCCTGTGCTTTAAAGGCGATTCCAACGTACCTCTTGAAATCTGTTTCCTTCTATTCTGCCTCGCTTTCAAGTCCGCCTCGTTGCCTTCCCTCAACAAATTTTTGGACGATAGTTGTCCTTTATTACTCGGCCAGTTTGTGAATTGCTGTGCCCTTGAGCTCCATTTTTCAACTCGTTTTTGGTGAGCTGACCGCAAGTCCAAAATTTTGGTTCAGGACCTATACTGGTTCCCGGTGGGTGGCTGAGACTTTGGTTAATTCTTCTTCCTGCCTGGAAATTACAGTGATATGTGCCCGTCCAAATGCCTAACAGCTACTCTCTCATTGGTTCTCCCTCTTCCCATTCATCCTCTTTCAAATTGGTAACCTGTGCGAACCAGGAGGTTAAAGGGGCTGTCCCTCCAATTTGGGAGGTTGATAGTATATCAGATAGAAAGCCAAACTGCAGCACAAGGAGAGGGACTCTTCGTTGAGTTTTAGAAACCTTTCGTCTTCACAGTGTGTCCGTTCTCTAGGTTTCCCATACATGTTATAGCTGTAGTAATATTCCCTTCAACCTGGAGAGTTGGGACCCATGGAATGGGTGCCAGGCATTTGGCTTTAAAGGGTCTGCATTTGCTCACCCAATCTCACCAATCGTCTCAGTCCCAAGTGTCCAGCCTTATGCCCCATCAAGCTGTCATTGTAGAGAGGGTCATTCCAGGTTTCATCAGTGACCCTGAAGGAATTGTAAAGAATTTCCCAGTTTTTTTGGTTTGTTTTTGAAATTCCTTTTTATAGTGGGTTTGAGCTGATTCTCCTGCCATGTTTATGCCAGTCTGGACACATTTGATTCCCTTAGGAGACATATCAATACATAGGTTTTAAGATTCTTACTAGTCAGATATATTCCTCTGCGGGAAATATGGGGTTTTGAGTCCCTTTCACTGAGTAAGGTGTATGTCTTGTCTATTCCATAGTTGGTTTTTGGAACAGTACCTGTGCTTATATCAAACTCTGGTTTTATGCATCACCCCACCTCTCCTTCCCCCTTAAGCAGGCATAAGAGTGGTTTCTAAATGTGAGACACTTTTCTCTTTCCTAACTCAGTTCCAGTGTAGCCATGTTTACAGGATCTTCGTAAGTGATATCTTATGATAAGTTTCTTTTTGTGTGTGACTTATTTCACTTAGAATTATCGTACCTGAATCCACCAATTTTGCTGCTACTGGTCTTATGACATTGATTTCATGGCTGAGGGATATTCCATCATACGTAAGTACAACAATTTTTTGAACCATTTTTATATTTCCTGGGATATTTAAGTTGTACCCAAGTTGAGGTCCTTGTAAGCAGTGCAGCCCTAAATTTTGGGGTGGCTCTGTCTTATTGATTTTCAGTTTTCCCAAGGTATATTCCCTAGACTGGAAGTGCCCTTGGCTCTGTAGCTCTGTTCTTTACTTGTTTTAGGGAACCCAATGTACTCCTCCAGAGAGGCAGTTGGCAACTTACATCCCGTCCATCAGCATAACAAGGATCCCTGTTCTCCAGGGCCTGTCTTGCCTTTCTGGTTTTTACACATTTTGTGGATGTCCCTTTTGACCGGTGGGAAGTGATACTTCTTTGTAGTGCAGATTTGCATTGCCCGCTTGCTTGCTTGGCCAAAAAGGGCGTATGCGTTTTCTCCTGAATATATTCAGGAGAAAACGCATACGCCCTTTTTGGCCAAGTGCATCACTGTCGAAGTTGTGCCCCTCTTCCTGTGCTTTAAAGGCGATTCCAACGTACCTCTTGAAATCTGTTTCCTGCTATTCTGCCTCTCTTTCAAGTCCGCCTCGTTGCCTTCCCTCAACAGATTTTTGGACGATAGTTGTCCTTTACTACTCGGCCAGTTTGTGAATTGCTGTGCCCCTGAGCTCCATTTTTCAACTCGTTTTTGGTGAGCTAACTGCAAGTCCAAAATTTTGGTTCAGGAACTATACTAGTTCCCGGTGGGTGGCTGAGACTTTGGTTAATTCTTCTTCCTGCCGGGAAGTTAGAGTGCTATGTGCCCGTCCAAATGCCTAACAGCTACTCTCTCATTGGCTCTCCCTCTTCCCTTTCATCCTCTGCCAAATTGGCAACCTCTGCGAACCAGGAGGTTAAAGTGGCTGTCTCTCCAAGTTGGGAGGTTGATAGTAAAGCAGATGGAAAGTCAAACCGGAGCACCAGGAGAGGGACTATTCGTTGAGTTTTAGAAACCTTTCGTATTCACAGTGTATCCGTTCTCTAGGTTTCCCGTACATGTTATAGCTGTAGTAATATTCCCTTCAACCTGGAGAGTTGGGACCCATGGAATGGGTGCCAGGCATTTGTGCTTTAAAGGTTCTGGATTTGCTCACCCAATCTCACCAATCCTCTCAGTCCCCAGTGTCCCTCCTTATGCCACATCCAGCTGTCATTGTAGATATGGTCATTCCAGGTTCCATCAGAGACCCTGAAGGAATTGTAAAGAATTTCCCAGTTTTTTTGTTTTGTTTTTGAAATTCCTTTTTATAGTGGGTTTGAGCTGATTCTCGCTGCCATGTTTATGCCAGTCTAGACACACTTGATTCCCTTACGGAGACATATCAATACATAGGTTTTAAGATTCTTACTAGTCAGATATATTCCTCTGCGGGAAATATGGGGTTTTGAGTCCCTTTCACTGAGGAAGGTGTAGGTATTGTCTATTCCATAGTTGGTTTTTGGAACGGTACCTGTGCTTATATCAAACTCTGGTTTTATGCATCACCCCACCTCTCCTTCCCCCTTAAGCAGGCATAAGAGTGTTTTCTAAATGTGAGACACTGTTCTCTTTCCTAACTCAGTTCAAGTTTAGCCATGTTTACAGGATCTTCATAAGTGATATCTTATGATAAGTTTCTTTTTCTGTGTGACTTATTTCACTTAGAATCATCGTACCTGAATCCACCCATTTTGCTGCTACTGGTCTTATGACATTGATTTCATGGCTGAGGGATATTCCATCGTACGTAAGTACCACAATTTTTTGAACCATTTTTATATTTCCTGGGATATTTAAGTTGTACCCAAGTTGAGGTCCTTGTAAGCAGTGCAGCCCTAAATATTGGGGTGGATCTGTCGTATTGATTTTCAGTTTTCCCAAGGTATATTCCATAGACTGGAAGTGCCCTTGGCTCTCTAGCTCTGTTCTTTACTTGTTTTAGGGAACCCAATGTACTCCTCCAGAGAGGCAGCTGGCAATTTACATCCCGCCCATCAGCATAACAAGGCTCCCTGTTCTCCAGTGCCTGTCTTGCCTTTCTGGTTTTTACACATTTTGTGGATGTCCCTTTTGACCGGTGGGAAGTGATACTTCTTTGTAGTGCAGATTTGCATTGCCCGCTTGCTTGCTTGGCCAAAAAGGGCGTATGCATTTTCTCCTGAATATATTCAGGAGAAAACGCATACGCCCTTTTTGGCCAAGTGCATCATTGTCGAAGTTGTGCCCCTCTTCCTGTGCTTTAAAGGCGATTCCAACGTACCTCTTGAAATCTGTTTCCTGCTATTCTGCCTCGCTTTCAAGTCCGCCTCGTTGCCTTCCCTCAACAGATTTTTGGACGATAGTTGTCCTTTATTACTCGGCCAGTTTGTGAATTGCTGTGCCCCTGAGCTCCATTTTTCAACTCGTTTTTGGTGAGCTGACCGCACGTCCAAAATTTTGGTACAGGACCTATACTAGTTCCCGGTGGGTGGCTGAGACTTTGGTTAATTCTTCTTCCTGCCGGGAAATTACAGTGATATGTGCCCGTCCAAATGCCTAACAGCTACTCTCTCATTGGTTCTCCCTCTTCCCTTTCATCCTCTGCCAAATTGGCAACCTGTGCGAACCAGGAGGTTAAAGGGGCTGTCCCTCCAAGTTGGGAGGTTGATAGTATATCAGATGGAAAGCCAAACCAGAGCACAAGGAGAGGGACTCTTCGCTGAGTTTTAGAAACATTTCGTCTTCACAGTGTGTCCGTTCTCTAGGTTTCCCGTACATGTTATAGCTGTAGTAATATTCCCTTCAACCTGGAGAGTAGGGACCCATGGAATGGGTGCCAGGCATTTGTGCTTTAAAGGGTCTGCAGTTGCTCACACAATCTCACCAATCGTCTCAGTCCCAAGTGTCCAGCCTTATGCCACATCCAGCTGTCGTTGTAGAGAGGGTCATTCCAGGTTTCATCAGAGACCCTGAAGGAATTTTAAAGAATTTCGCAGTTTTTTTGTTTTGTTTTTGAAATTCCTTTTTATAGTGGGTTTGAGCTGATTCTCGCTGCCATGTTTATGCCAGTCTAGACACACTTGATTCCCTTACGGAGACATATCAATACATAGGTTTTAATATTCTTACTAGTCAGATATATTCCTCTGCGGGAAATATGGGGTTTTGAGTCCCTTTCACTGAAGAAGGTTTAGGTCTTGTCTATTCCATAGTTGGTTTTTGGAACGGTACCTGTGCTTATATCAAACTCTGGTTTTATGCATCACCCCACCTCTCCTTCCCCCTTAAGCAGGCATAAGAGTGTTTTCTAAATGTGAGACACTGTTCTCTTTCCTAACTCAGTTCAAGTGTAGCCATGTTTACAGGATCTTCATAAGTGATATCTTATGATAAGTTTCTTTTTCTGTGTGACTTATTTCACTTAGAATCATCGTACCTGAATCCACCCATTTTGCTGCTACTGGTCTTATGACATTGATTTCATGGCTGAGGGATATTCCATCGTACGTAAGTACAACAATTTTTTGAACCATTTTTATATTTCCTTGGATATTTAAGTTGTACCCAAGTTGAGGTCCTTGTAAGCAGTGCAGCCCTAAATTTTGGGGTGGCTCTGTCTTATTGATTTTCAGTTTTCCCAAGGTATATTCCCTAGACTGGAAGTGCCCTTGGCTCTGTAGCTCTGTTGTTTACTTGTTTTAGGGAACACAATGCACTCCTCCAGAGAGGCAGTTGGCAATTTACATCCCGCCTATCAGCATAACAAGGCTCCCTGTTCTCCAGTGCCTGTCTTGCCTTTCTGGTTTTTACACATTTTGTGGATGTCCCTTTTGACCGGTGGGAAGTGATACTTCTTTGTAGTGTAGATTTGCATTGCATGCTTGCTTGTTTGGCCAAAAAGGGCGTATGCGTTTTCTCCTGAATATATTCAGGAGAAAACGCATTTGCCCTTTTTGGCCAAGTGCATCATTGTCGAAGTTGTGCCCCTCTTCCTGTGCTTTAAAGGCGATTCCAACGTACCTCTTGAAATCTGTTTCCTGCTATCCTGCCTCGCTTTCAAGTCCACCTCGTTGCCTTCCCTCAACAGATTTTTGGACGATAGTTGTCCTTTATTACTTGGCCATTTTGGGAATTGCTGTGCCCCTGAGCTCCATTTTTCAACTCGTTTTTGGTGAGCTAACCGCAAGTCCAAAATTTTGTTTCAGGACCTATACTGGTTCCCGGTGGGTGGCTGAGACTTTGTTTAATTCTTCTTCCTGCCGGGAAATTACAGTGATATGTGCCCGTTCAAATGCCTAACAGCTACTCTCTCATTGGTTCTCCCTCTTCCCTTTCATCCTCTGCCAAATTGGAAACCTGTGCGAACCAGGAGGTTAAAGGGGCTCTCTCCCCAAGTTGGGAGGTTGATAGTAAAGCAGATGGAAAGTCAAACCGGAGCACCAGGAGAGGGACTATTCGTTGAGTTTTAGAAACCTTTCGTATTCACAGTGTGTCCGTTCTCTAAGTTTCCCGTACATGTTATATCTGTAGTAATATACCCTTCAACCTAGAGAGTTGGGACCCATGGAATGGGTGCCATGCATTATTGCTTTAAAGGATCTGCATTGGCTCACCCAATCTCAACAACCCTCTCAGTCCCAAGTGTCCAGCCTTATGCCACATCCAGCTGTCATTGTATATATGGTCATTCCAGGTTTCATCAGAGACCCTGAAGGATTTGTTAAGAATTTCCCAATTTTTTTGTTTTGTTTTTGAAATTCCTTTTTATAGTGGGTTTGAGCTGATTCTCGCTGCCATGTTTATGCCAGTCTAGACACATTTGATTCCCTTACGGAGACATATCAATCCATAGGTTTTAAGATTCTTACTAGTCAGATATATTCTTCTGCGGGAAATATGGGGTTTTGAGTCCCTTTCACTGAGGAAGGTGTAGGTCTTGTCTATTCCATATTTGGTTTTTGGAAGGGTACCTGTGCTTATATCAAACTCTGGTTTTATGCATCACCCCACCTCTCCTTCCCCCTTAAGCAGGCATAAGAGTGGTTTCTAAATGTGAGACACTGTTCTCTTTCCTAACTCAGTTCAAGTGTAGCCATGTTTACAGGATCTTCATAAGTGATATCTTATGATAAGTTTCTTTTTCTCTGTGACTTATTTCACTTAGAATCATCGTACCTAAATCCACCCACTTTGCTGCTACTGGTCTTATGACATTGATTTCATGGCTGAGGGATATTCCATCGTACGTAAGTAACACAATTTTTTGAACCATTTTTATATTTCCTGGGATATTTAAGGTGTACCCAAGTTGAGGTCCTTGTAAGCAGTGCAGCCCTAAATTTTGGGGTGGCTCTGTCTTATTGATTTTCAGTTTTCCCAAGGTATATTCCCTAGACTGGAAGTGCTCTTGGCTCTGTAGCTCTGTTGTTTACTTGTTTTAGGGAACACAATGCACTCCTCCAGAGAGGCAGTTGGCAATTTACATCCCGCCCATCAGCATAACAAGGCTCCCTGTTCTCCAGTGCCTGTCCTACCTTTCTGGTTTTTACACATTTTGTGAATGTCCCTTTGGACCGGTGGGAAGTGATACTTTTGTAGTGCAGATTTGCATTGCCCGCTTGCTTGCTTGGCCAACACGTTCGTATGCGATTTCTCCTGAATATATTCAGGAGAAAACGCATACGCCCTTTTTGGCCAAGTGCATCACTGTCGAAGTTGGGCCCCTCTTCCTGTGCTTTAAAGGCGATTCCAACCTACCTATTGAAATCTGTTTCCTGCTATTCTGCCTCGCTTTCAAGTCCGCCTCGTTGCCTTCCCTCAACAGATTTTTGGACGATAGTTGTCCTTTACTACTCGGCCAGTTTGTGAATTGCTGTGCCCCTGAGCTCCATTTTTCAACTCATTTTTGGAGAGCTGACCGCAAGTCCAAAATTTTGGTTCAGGAACTATACTGGTTCCTGGTGGGTGGCTGAGACTTTGGTTAATTCTTCTTCCTGCCGGGAAATTACAGTGATATGTGCCCGTCCAAATGCCTAACAGCTATTCTCTCATTGGCTCTCCCTCTTCCCTTTCATCCTCTGCCAAATTGGCAACCTGTGAGAACCAGGAGGTTAAAGGGGCTGTCTCTCCAAGTTGGGAGGTTGATAGTAAAGCAGATGGAAAGTCAAACCGGAGCACCACGAGAGGGACTATTCGTTGAGTTTTAGAAACCTTTCGTAATCACAGTGTGTCCGTTCTCTAGGTTTCCCGTACATGTTATAGCTGTAGTAATATTCCCTTCAACCTGGAGAGTTGGGACCCATGGAATGTGTGCCAGGCATTTGTGCTTTAAAGGTTCTGGATTTGCTCACCCAATCTCACCAATCCTCTGAGTCCCAAGTGTCCCTCCTTATGCCACATCCAGCTGTCATTGTAGATAGGGTCATTCCAGGTTCCATCAGAGACCCTGAAGGAATTGTAAAGAATTTCCCAGTTTTTTTGTTTTGTTTTTGAAATTCCTTTTTATAGTGGGTTTGAGCTGATTCTCGCTGCCATGTTTATGCCAGTCTAGACACACTTGATTCCCTTACGGAGACATATCTATCCATAGGTTTTAAGATTCTTACTAGTCAGATATATTCCTCTGCGGGAAATATGGGGTTTTGTGTCCCTTTCACTGAGGAAGGTGTAGGTATTGTCTATTCTATAGTTGGTTTTTGGAACGGTACCTGTGCTTATATCAAACTCTGGTTTTATGCATCACCCCACCTCTCCTTCCCCCTTAAGCAGGCATAAGAGTGTTTTCTAAATGTGAGACACTGTTCTCTTTCCTAACTCAGTTCAAGTTTAGCCATGTTTACAGGATCTTCATAAGTGATATCTTATGATAAGTTTCTTTTTCTCTGTGACTTATTTCACTTAGAATCATCGTACCTGAATCCACCCATTTTGCTGCTACTGGTCTTATGACATTGATTTCATGGCTGAGGGATATTCCATCGTACGTAAGTACCACAATTTTTTGAACCATTTTTATATTTCCAGGGATATTTAAGGTGCACCCAAGTTGAGGTCCTTGTAAGCAGTGCAGCCCTAAATATTGGGGTGGCTCTGTCGTATTGATTTTCAGTTTTTCCAAGGTATATTCCGTAGGCTGGAAGTGCCCTTGGCTCTGTAGCTCTGTTCTTTACTTGTTTTAGGGAGCCCAATGTACTCTTCCAGAGTGGCAGTTGGCAATTTACATCCCGCCCATCAGCATAACAAGGCTCCCTGTTCTCCAGTGCCTGTCTTGCCTTTCTGGTTTTTACACATTTTGTGGATGTCCCTTTTGACCGGTGGGAAGTGATACTTCTTTGTAGTGCAGATTTGCATTGCCCGCTTGCTTGCTTGGCCAAAAAGGGCGTATGCATTTTCTCCTGAATATATTCAGGAGAAAACGCATACGCCCTTTTTGGCCAAGTGCATCATTGTCGAAGTTGTGCCCCTCTTCCTGTGCTTTAAAGGCGATTCCAACGTACCTCTTGAAATCTGTTTCCTGCTATTCTGCCTCGCTTTCAAGTCCGCCTCGTTGCCTTCCCTCAACAGATTTTTGGACGATAGTTGTCCTTTATTACTTGGCCAGTTTGTGAATTGCTGTGCCCCTGAGCTCCATTTTTCAACTCGTTTTTGGTGAGCTGACCGCACGTACAAAATTTTGGTACAGGACTTATACTAGTTCCCGGTGGGTGGCTGAGACTTTGGTTAATTCTTCTTCCTGCCGGGAAATTACAGTGATATGTGCCCGTCCAAATGCCTAACAGCTACTCTCTCATTGGTTCTCCCTCTTCCCTTTTATCCTCTGCCAAATTGGCAACCTGTGCGAACCAGGAGGTTAAAGGGGCTGTCTCTCCAAGTTGGGAGGTTGATAGTAAAGCAGATGGAAAGTCAAACCGGAGCACCACGAGAGGGACTATTCGTTGAGTTTTAGAAACCTTTCGTATTCACAGTGTGTCCGTTCTCTAGGTTTCCCGTACATGTTATAGCTGTAGTAATATTCCCTTCAACCTGGAGAGTTGGGACCCATGGAATGGGTGCCAGGCATTTGTGCTTTAAAGGTTCTGGATTTGCTCACCCAATCTCACCAATCCTCTGAGTCCCAAGTGTCCCTCCTTATGCCACATCCAGCTGTCATTGTAGATAGGGTCATTCCAGGTTCCATCAGAGACCCTGAAGGAATTGTAAAGAATTTCCCAGTTTTTTTGTTTTGTTTTTGAAATTCCTTTTTATAGTGGGTTTGAGCTGATTCTCGCTGCCATGTTTATGCCAGTCTAGACACACTTGATTCCCTTACGGAGACATATCTATCCATAGGTTTTAAGATTCTTACTAGTCAGATATATTCCTCTGTGGGAAATATGGGGTTTTGAGTCCCTTTCACTGAGGAAGGTGTAGGTCTTGTCTATTCCATAGTTGGTTTTTGGAACGGTACCTGTGCTTATATCAAACTCTGGTTTTATGCATCACCCCACCTCTCCTTCACCCTTAAGCAGGCATAAGAGTGTTTTCTAAATGTGAGACACTGTTCTCTTTCCTAACTCAGTTCAAGTTTAGCCATGTTTACAGGATCTTCATAAGTGATATCTTATGATAAGTTTCTTTTTCTGTGTGACTTATTTCACTTAGAATCATCGTACCTGAATCCACCCATTTTGCTGCTACTGGTCTTATGACATTGATTTCATGGCTGAGGGATATTCCATCGTACGTAAGTACCACAATTTTTTGAACCATTTTTATATTTCCTGGAATATTTAAGGTGTACCCAAGTTGAGGTCCTTGTAAGCAGTGCAGCCCTAAATATTGGGGTGGCTCTGTCGTATTGATTTTCAGTTTTTCCAAGGTATATTCCATAGGCTGGAAGTGCCCTTGGCTCTGTAGCTCTGTTCTTTACTTGTTTTAGGGAGCCCAATGTACTCTTCCAGAGAGGCAGTTGGCAATTTACATCCCGCCCATCAGCATAACAAGGCTCCCTGTTCTCCAGTGCCTGTCTTGCCTTTCTGGTTTTTACACATTTTGTGGATGTCCCTTTTGACCGGTGGGAAGTGATACTTCTTTGTAGTGCAGATTTGCATTGCCCGCTTGCTTGCTTGGCCAAAAAGGGCGTATGCATTTTCTCCTGAATATATTCAGGAGAAAACGCATACGCCCTTTTTGGCCAAGTGCATCATTGTCGAAGTTGTGCCCCTCTTCCTGTGCTTTAAAGGCGATTCCAACGTACCTCTTGAAATCTGTTTCCTGCTATTCTGCCTCGCTTTCAAGTCCGCCTCGTTGCCTTCCCTCAACAGATTTTTGGACGATAGTTGTCCTTTATTACTCGGCCATTTTGTGAATTGCTGTGCCCCTGAGCTCCATTTTTCAACTCGTTTTTGGTGAGCTGACCGCACGTACAAAATTTTGGTACAGGACCTATACTAGTTCCCGGTGGGTGGCTGAGACTTTGGTTAATTCTTCTTCCTGCCGGGAAATTACAGTGATATGTGCCCGTCCAAATGCCTAACAGCTACTCTCTCATTGGTTCTCCCTCTTCCCTTTCATCCTCTGCCAAATTGGCAACCTGTGCGAACCAGGAGGTTAAAGGGGCTGTCTCTCCATGTTGGGAGGTTGATAGTAAAGCAGATGGAAAGTCAAACCGGAGCACCAGGAGAGGGACTATTCGTTGAGTTTCAGAAACCTTTCGTATTCACAGTGTGTCCGTTCTCTAGGTTTCCCGTACATGTTATAACTGTAGTAATATTCCCTTCAACCTGGAGAGTTGGGACCCATGGAATGGGTGCCATGCATTATTGCTTTAAAGGGTCTGCATTTGCTCACCCAATCTCACCAATCCTCTCAGTCCCAAGTGTCCCTCCTTATGCCACATCCAGCTGTCATTTTAGATAGGGTCATTCCAGGTTTCATCAGAGATCCTGAAGGAATTGTAAAGAATTTCCCAGTTTTTTTGTTTTGTTTTTGAAATTCCTTTTTATAGTGGTTTTGAGCTGATTCTCGCTGCCATGTTTATGCCAGTCTAGATACACTTGATTCCCTTACGGAGACATATCAATACAAAGGTTTTAAGATTCTTACTAGTCAGATATATTCCTCTGTGGGAAATATGGGGTTTTGAGTCCCTTTCACTGAGGAAGGTGTAGGTCTTGTCTATTCCATAGTTGGTTTTTGGAACGGTACCTGTGCTTATATCAAACTCTGGTTTTATGCATCACCCCACCTCTCCTTCCCCCTTAAGCAGGCATAAGGGTGTTTTCTAAATGTGAGACACTGTTCTCTTTCCTAACTCAGTTCAAGTGTAGCCATGTTTACAGGATCTTCATAAGTGATATCTTATGATAAGTTTCTTTTTCTGTGTGACTTATTTCACTTAGAATCATCATACCTGAATCCACCCATTTTGCTGCTACTGGTCTTATGACATTGATTTCATGGCTGAGGGATATTCCATCGTAGGTAAGTACCACAATTTTTTGAACCATTTTTATAATTCCTGGGATATTTAAGGTGTACCCAAGTTGAGGTCCTTGTAAGCAGTGCAGCCCTAAATTTTGGGGTGGCTCTGTCTTATTGATTTTCAGTTTTCCCAAGGTATATTCCCTAGACTGGAAGTGCCCTTGGCTCTGTAGCTCTGTTGTTTACTTGTTTTAGGGAACACAATGCACTCCTCCAGAGAGGCAGTTGGCAATTTACATCCCGCCCATCAGCATAACAAGGCTCCCTGTTCTCCAGGGCCTGTCTTGCCTTTCTGGTTTTTACACATTTTGTGGATGTCCCTTTTGACCGGTGGGAAGTGATACTTCTTTGTAGTGCAGATTTGCATTGCCCGCTTGCTTGCTTGGCCAAAAAGGGCGTATGCGTTTTCTCCTGAATATATTCAAGAGAAAACGCATATGCTCTTTTTGGCCAAGTGCATCATTGTCGAAGTTGTGCCCCTCTTCCTGTGCTTTAAAGGCGATTCCAACGTACCTCTTGAAATCTGTTTCCTGCTATTCTGCCTCGCTTTCAAGTCCGCCTCGTTGCCTTCCCTCAACAGATTTTTGGACGATAGTTGTCCTTTATTACTCGGCCAGTTTGTGAATTGCTGTGCCCCTGAGCTCCATTTTTCAACTCGTTTTTGGTGAGCTGACCGCAAGTCCCAAATTTTGGTTCAGGACCTATATTGGTTCCCGGTGGGTGGCTGAGACTTTGGTTAATTCTTCTTCCTTCCGGGAAATTACAGTGATATGTGCCCGTCCAAATGCCTAACAGCTACTCTCTCATTGGTTCTCCCTCTTCCCTTTCATCCTCTGCCAAATTGGCAACCTGTGCGAACCAGGAGGTTAAAGGGGCTGTCTCTCCAAGTTGGGAGGTTGATAGTAAAGCAGATGGAAAGTCAAACCGGAGCACCAGGAGAGGGACTATTCGTTGAGTTTCAGAAACCTTTCGTATTCACAGTGTGTCCGTTCTCTAGGTTTCCCGTACATGTTATAACTTTAGTAATATTCCCTTCAACCTCGGGAGTTGGGACCCATGGAATGGGTGCCATGCATTATTGCTTTAAAGGGTCTTCATTTGCTCACACAATCTCACCAATCCTCTCAGTCCCAAGTGTCCAGCCTTATGCCACATCCAGCTGTCATTGTAGATAGGGTCATTCCAGGTTTCATCAGAGACCATGAAGGAATTGTAAAGAATATCCCAGTTTTTTTGTTTTGTTTTTGAAATTCCTTTTTATAGTGGGTTTGAGCTGATTCTCGCTGCCATGTTTATGCCAGTCTAGACACACTTGATTCCCTTACGGAGACATATCAATCCATAGGTTTTAAGATTCTTACTAGTCAGATATATTCCTCTGCGGGAAATATGGGGTTTTGAGTCCCTTTCACTGAGTAAGGTGTAGGTCTTGTCTATTCCATAGTTGGTGTTTGGAACGGTACCTGTGCTTATATCAAACTCTGGTTTTATGCATCACCCCACCTCTCCTTCCCCCTTAAGCAGGCATAAGAGTGGTTTCTAAATGTGAGACACTGTTCTCTTTCCTAACTCAGTTCCAGTGTAGCCATGTTTACAGGATCTTCATAAGTGATATCTTATGATAAGTTTCTTTTTCTGTGTGACTTATTTCACTTAGAATCATCGTACCTGAATCCACCAATTTTGCTGCTACTGGTCTTATGACATTGATTTCATGGCTGAGGGATATTCCATCGTACGTAAGTACCACAATTTTTTGAACCATTTTTATATTTCCTGGGATATTTAAGTTGTACCCAAGTTGAGGTCCTTGTAAGCAGTGCAGCCCTAAATTTTGGGGTGGCTCTGTCTTATTGATTTTCAGTTTTCCCAAGGTATATTCCCTAGACTGGAAGTGCCCTTGGCTCTGTAGCTCTGTTGTTTACTTGTTTTAGGGAACACAATGTACTCCTCCAGAGAGGCAGTTGGCAACTTACATCCCGTCCATCAGCATAACAAGGATCCCTGTTCTCCAGGGCCTGTCTTGCCTTTCTGGTTTTTACACATTTTGTGGATGTCCCTTTTGACCGGTGGGAAGTGATACTTCTTTGTAGTGCAGATTTGCATTGCCCGCTTGCTTGCTTGGCCAAAAAGGGCGTATGCGTTTTCTCCTGAATATATTCAGGAGAAAACGCATACGCCCTTTTTGGCCAAGTGCATCACTGTCGAAGTTGTGCCCCACTTCCTGTGCTTTAAAGGCGATTCCAACGTACCTCTTGAAATCTGTTTCCTGCTATTCTGCCTCTCTTTCAAGTCCGCCTCGTTGCCTTCCCTCAACAGATTTTTGGACGATAGTTGTCCTTTACTACTCGGCCAGTTTGTGAATTGCTGTGCCCCTGAGCTCCATTTTTCAACTCGTTTTTGGAGAGCTGACCGCAAGTCCAAAATTTTGGTTCAGGAACTATACTGGTTCCCGGTGGGTGGCTGAGACTTTGGTTAATTCTTCTTCCTGCCGGGAAATTACAGTCATATGTGCCCGTCCAAATGCCTAACAGCTATTCTCTCTTTGGCTCTCCCTCTTCCCTTTCATCCTCTGCCAAATTGGCAACCTGTGCGAACCAGGAGGTTAAAGGGGCTGTCTCTCCAAGTTGGGAGGATGATAGTAAAGCAGATGGAAAGTCAAACCGGAGCACCACGAGAGGGACTATTCGTTGAGTTTTAGAAACCTTTCGTATTCACAGTGTGTCCGTTCTCTAGGTTTCCCGTACATGTTATAGCTGTAGTAATATTCCCTTCAACCTGGAGAGTTGGGACCCATGGAATGGGTGCCAGGCATTATTGCTTTAAAGGGTCTGCATTTGCTCACCCAGTCTCACGAATCCTCTCAGTCCCAAGTGTCTAGACTTATGTCACATCCTGCTGTCGGTGTAGATAGCGTCATTCCAGGTTTCATCAGAGACCCTGAAGGAATTGTAAAGAATTTCCCAGTTTTTTTGTTTTGTTTTTGAAATTCCTTTTTATAGTGGGTTTCAGCTGATTCTCGCTGCCATGTTTATGCCAGTCTAGATACACTTGATTCCCTTACGGAGACATATCAATACATAGGTTTTAAGATTCTTACTAGTCAGATATATTCCTCTGTGGGAAATATGGGGTTTTGAGTCCCTTTCACTGAGGAAGGTGTAGGTCTTGTCTATTCCATAGTTGGTTTTTGGAACGGTACCTCTGCTTATATCAAACTCTGGTTTTATGCATCACCCCACCTCTCCTTCCCCCTTAAGCAGGCATAAGAGTGTTTTCTAAATGTGAGACACTGTTCTCTTTCCTAACTCAGTTCAAGTGTAGCCATGTTTACAGGATCTTCATAAGTGATATCTTATGATAAGTTTCTTTTTCTGTGTGACTTATTTCACTTAGAATCATCGTACCTGAATCCACCCATTTTGCTGCTACTGGTCTTATGACATTGATTTCATGTCTGAGGGATATTCCATCGTACGTAAGTACCACAATTTTTTGAACCATTTTTATAATTCCTGGGATATTTAAGGTGTACCCAAGTTGAGGTCCTTGTAAGCAGTGCAGCCCTAAATTTTGGGGTGGCTCTGTCTTATTGATTTTCAGTTTTCCCAAGGTATATTCCCTAGACTGGAAGTGCCCTTGGCTCTGTAGCTCTGTTGTTTACTTGTTTTAGGGAACACAATGCACTCCTCCAGAGAGGCAGTTGGCAATTTACATCCCGCCCATCAGCATAACAAGGCTCCCTGTTCTCCAGGGCCTGTCTTGCCTTTCTGGTTTTTACACATTTTGTGGATGTCCCTTTTGACCGGTGGGAAGTGATACTTCTTTGTAGTGCAGATTTGCATTGCCCGCTTGCTTGCTTGGCCAAAAAGGGCGTATGCGTTTTCTCCTGAATATATTCAAGAGAAAACGCATATGCTCTTTTTGGCCAAGTGCATCATTGTCGAAGTTGTGCCCCTCTTCCTGTGCTTTAAAGGCGATTCCAACGTACCTCTTGAAATCTGTTTCCTGCTATTCTGCCTCGCTTTCAAGTCCGCCTCTTTGCCTTCTCTCAACAGATTTTTGGACGACAGTTGTCCTTTATTACTGGGCCAGTTTGTGAATTGCTGTGCCCCTGAGCTCCATTATTCAACTCGTTTTTGGTGAGCTCACCGCAAGTCCAAAATTTTGGTTCAGGACCTATACTGGTTCCCGGTGGGTGGCTGAGACTTTGGTTAATTCTTCTTCCTTCCGGGAAATTACAGTGATATGTGCCCGTCCAAATGCCTAACAGCTACTCTCTCATTGGTTCTCCCTCTTCCCTTTCATCCTCTGCCAAATTGGTAACCTGTGCGAACCAGGAGGTTAAAGGGGCTGTCTCTCCAAGTTGGGAGGTTGATAGTAATGCAGATGGAAAGTCAAACCGGAGCACCAGGAGAGGGACTATTCGTTGACTTTTAGAAACCTTTCGTATTCACAGTGTGTCCGTTCTCTAGGTTTCCCGTACATGTTATAACTGTAGTAATATTCCCTTCAACCTCGGGAGTTGGGACCCATGGAATGGGTGCCATGCATTATTGCTTTAAAGGGTCTTCATTTGCTCACACAATCTCACCAATCCTCTCAGTCCCAAGTGTCCAGCCTTATGCCACATCCAGCTGTCATTGTAGATAGGGTCATTCCAGGTTTCATCAGAGACCATGAAGGAATTGTAAAGAATATCCCAGTTTTTTTGTTTTGTTTTTGAAATTCCTTTTTATAGTGGGTTTGAGCTGATTCTCGCTGCCATGTTTATGCCAGTCTAGACACACTTGATTCCCTTACGGAGACATATCAATACATAGGTTTTAAGATTCTTACTAGTCAGATATATTCCTCTGTGGGAAATATGGGGTTTTGAGTCCCTTTCACTGAGGAAGGTGTAGGTCTTGTCTATTCCATAGCTGGTTTTTGGAACGGTACCTGTGCTTATATCAAACTCTGGTTTTATGCATCACCCCACCTCTCCTTCCCCCTTAAGCAGGCATAAGAGTGTTTTCTAAATGTGAGACACTGTTCTCTTTCCTAACTCAGTTCAAGTGTAGCCATGTTTACAGGATCTTCATAAGTGATATCTTATGATAAGTTTCTTTTTCTGTGTGACTTATTTCACTTAGAATCATCGTACCTGAATCCACCCATTTTGCTGCTACTGGTCTTATGACATTGATTTCATGGCTGAGGGATATTCCATCGTACGTAAGTACCACAATTTTTTGAACCATTATTATATTTCCTGGGATATGTAAGGTGTACCCAAGTTGAGGTCCTTGTAAGCAGTGCAGCCCTAAATTTTGGGGTGGCTCTGTCTTATTGATTTTCAGTTTTCCCAAGGTATATTCCCTAGACTGGAAGTGCCCTTGGCTCTGTAGCTCTGTTGTTTAGTTGTTTTAGGGAACACAATGCACTCCTCCAGAGAGGCAGTCGGCAGTTTACATCCCGCCCATCATCATAACAAGGCTCCCTGTTCTCCAGGGCCTCTCTTGCCTTTCTGGTATTTACACATTTTGTGGATGTCCCTTTTGACCGGTGGGAAGTGATACTTCTTTGTAGTGCAGATTTGCATTGCCCCCTTGATTGCTTGGCCAAAAATGGCGCATGCGTTTTCTGCTGAATATATTCAGGAGAAAATGCATACGCCCTTTTTGGCCAAGTGCATCATTGTCGAAGTTGTGCCCCGCTTCCTGTGCTTTAAAGGCGATTCCAACGTACCTCTTGAAATCTGTTTCCTGCTATTCTGCCTCGCTTTCAAGTCCGCCTCGTTGCCTCCCCTCAACCAATTTTTGGACGATAGTTGTCCTTTATTACTCGGCCAGTTTGTGAATTGCTGTGCCCTTGAGCTCCATTTTTCAACTCGTTTTTGGTGAGCTGACCGCAAGTCCAAAATTTTGTTCAGGACCTATACTGGTTCCCGGTGGGTGGCTGAGACTTTGGTTAATTCTTCTTCCTGCCGGGAAATTACAGTGATATGTGCCCGTCCAAATCCTAACAGCTACTCTCTCATTGGTTCTCCCTCTTCCCTTTCATCCTCTGCCAAATTGGTAACCTGTGCGAACCAGGAGGTTAAAGGGGCTGTCCCTCCAAGTTGGGAGGTTGATAGTATATCAGATGGAAAGCCGAACCGGAGCACAAGGAGAGGGACTCTTCGCTGAGTTTTAGAAACATTTCGTCTTCACAGTGTGTCCGTTCTCTAGGTTTACCATACATGTTATAGCTGTAGTAATATTCCCTTCAACCTGGAGAGTAGGGACCCATGGAATGGGTGCCAGGCATTTGTGCTTTAAAGGGTATGCATTTGCTCACCCAATCTCACCAATCGTCTCAGTCCCAAGTGTCCAGCCTTATGCCACATCCAGCTGTCGTTGTAGAGAGGGTCATTCCAGGTTTCATCAGAGACCCTGAAGGAATTGTAAAGAATTTCCCAGTTTTTTTGTTTTGTTTTTGAAATTCCTTTTTATAGTGGGTTTGAGCTGATTCTCGCTGCCATGTTTATGCCAGTCTAGACACACTTGATTCCCTTATGGAGACATATCAATACATAGGTTTTAAGATTCTTACTAGTCAGATATATTCCTCTGCGGGAAATATGGGGTTTTGAGTCCCTTTCACTGAAGAAGGTTTAGGTCTTGTCTATTCCATAGTTGGTTTTTGGAACGGTACCTGTGCTTATATCAAACTCTGGTTTTATGCATCACCCCACCTCTCCTTCCCCCTTAAGCAGGCATAAGAGTGTTTTCTAAATGTGAGACACTGTTCTCTTTCCTAACTCAGTTCAAGTGTAGCCATGTTTACAGGATCTTCATAAGTGATATCTTATGATAAGTTTCTTTTTCTGTGTGACTTATTTCACTTAGAATCATCGTACCTGAATCCACCCATTTTGCTGCTACTGGTCTTATGACATTGATTTCATGGCTGAGGGATATTCCATCGTACGTAAGTACAACAATTTTTTGAACCATTTTTATATTTCCTTGGATATTTAAGTTGTACCCAAGTTGAGGTCCTTGTAAGCAGTGCAGCCCTAAATTTTGGGGTGGCTCTGTCTTATTGATTTTCACTTTTCCCAAGGTATATTCCCTAGACTGGAAGTGCCCTTGGCTCTGTAGCTCTGTTGTTTACTTGTTTTAGGGAACACAATGCACTCCTCCAGAGAGGCAGTTGGCAATTTACATCCCGCCCATCAGCATAACAAGGCTCCCTGTTCTCCAGTGCCTGTCTTGCCTTTCTGGTTTTTACACATTTTGTGGATGTCCCTTTTGACCGGTGGGAAGTGATACTTCTTTGTAGTGTAGATTTGCATTGCATGCTTGCTTGTTTGGCCAAAAAGGGCGTATGCGTTTTCTCCTGAATATATTCAGGAGAAAACGCATACGCCCTTTTTGGCCAAGTGCATCATTGTCGAAGTTGTGCCCCTCTTCCTGTGCTTTAAAGGCGATTCCAACGTACCTCTAGAAATCTGTTTCCTGCTATTCTGCCTCGCTTTCAAGTCCGCCTCGTTGCCTTCCCTCAACAGATTTTTGGACGATAGTTGTCCTTTATTACTTGGCCAGTTTGTGAATTGCTGTGCCCGTGATCTCCATTTTTCAACTCGTTTTTGGTGAGCTAACCGCAAGTCCAAAATTTTGGTTCAGGACCTATACTGGTTCCCGGTGGGTGGCTGAGACTTTGTTTAATTCTTCTTCCTGCCGGGAAATTACACTGATATGTGCCCGTTCAAATGCCTAACAGCTACTCTCTCATTGGTTCTCCCTCTTCCCTTTCATCCTCTGCCAAATTGGAAACCTGTGCGAACCAGGAGGTTAAAGGGGCTCTCTCCCCAAGTTGGGAGGTTGATAGTAAAGCAGATGGAAAGTCAAACCGGAGCACCAGGAGAGGGACTATTCGTTGAGTTTTAGAAACCTTTCGTATTCACAGTGTGTCCGTTCTCTAAGTTTCCCGTACATGTTATATGTGTAGTAATATTCCCTTCAACCTGGAGAGTTGGGACCCATGGAATGGGTGCCATGCATTATTGCTTTAAAGGATCTGGATTGGCTCACCCAATCTCAACAATCCTCTCAGTCCCAAGTGTCCAGCCTTATGCCACATCCAGCTGTCATTGTAGATAGGGTCATTCCAGGTTTCATCAGAGACCCTGAAGGATTTGTTAAGAATTTCCCAATTTTTTTGTTTTGTTTTTGAAATTCCTTTTTATAGTGGGTTTGAGCTGATTCTCGCTGCCATGTTTATGCCAGTCTAGACACATTTGATTCCCTTACGGAGACATATCAATCCATAGGTTTTAAGATTATTACTAGTCAGATATATTCTTCTGCGGGAAATATGGGGTTTTGAGTCCCTTTCACTGAGGAAGGTGTAGGTCTTGTCTATTCCATAGTTGGTTTTTGGAACGGTACCTGTGCTTATATCAAACTCTGGTTTTATGCATCACCCCACCTCTCCTTCCCCCTTAAGCAGGCATAAGAGTGTTTTCTAAATGTGAGACACTGTTCTCTTTCCTAACTCAGTTCAAGTGTAGCCATGTTTACAGGATCTTCATAAGTGATATCTTATGATAAGTTTCTTTTTATCTGTGACTTATTTCACTTAGAATCATCGTACCTGAATCCACCCATTTTGTTGCTACTGGTCTTATGACATTGATTTCATGGCTGAGGGATATTCCATCGTACGTAAGTACCACAATTTTTTGAACCATTTTTATATTTCCTGGGATATTTAAGGTGTAACCAAGTTGAGGTCCTTGTAAGCAGTGCAGCCCTAAATTTTGGGGTGGCTCTGTCTTATTGATTTTCAGTTTTCCCAAGGTATATTCCCTAGACTGGAAGTGCCCTTGGCTCTGTAGCTCTGTTGTTTACTTGTTTTAGGGAACACAATGCACTCCTCCAGAGAGGCAGTTGGCAATTTACATCCCGCCCATCAGCATAACAAGGCTCCCTGTTCTCCAGGGCCTGTCCTACCTTTCTGGTTTTTACACATTTTGTGAATGTCCCTTTGGACCGGTGGGAAGTGATACTGCTTTGTAGTGCAGATTTGCATTGCCCGCTTGCTTGCTTGGCCAACACGTTCGTATGCGATTTCTCCTGAATATATTCAGGAGAAAACGCATACGCCCTTTTTGGCCAAGTGCATAATTGTCGAAGTTGTGCCCCACTTCCTGTGCTTTAAAGGTGATTCCAACCTACCTCTTGAAATCTGTTTCCTGCTATTCTGCCTCGCTTTCAAGTCCGCCTCCTTGCCTTCCCTCAACAGATTTTTGGACGATAGTTGTCCTTTATTACTCGGCCAGTTTGTGAATTGCTGTGCCCCTGAGCTCCATTTTTCAACTCGTTTTTGGTGAGCTGACCGCAAGTCCAAAATTTTGGTTCAGGACCTATGCTCGTTCCTGGTGGGTGGCTGAGACTTTGGTTAATTCTTCTTCCTGCCGGGAAGTTAGAGTGATATGTGCCCGACCAAATGCCTAACAGCTACTCTCTCATTTGTTCTCCCTCTTCCCTTTCATCCTCTGCCAAATTGGAAACCTGTGCGAACCAGGAGGTTAAAGGGGCTGTCTCTCCATGTTGGGAGGTTGATAGTAAAGCAGATGGAAAGTCAAACCGGAGCACCAGGATGTCGAGTATTCGTTGAGTTTTAGAAACATTTCGTAATCACAGTGTGTCCGTTCTCTAGGTTTCCCGTACATGTTATAACTGTTTTTGTTTTTGTTTTTTGCGGTATGCGGGCCTCTCACTGTTGTGGCCTCTCCCGTTGCGGAGCACAGGCTCCGGACGCGCAGGCTCAGCAGCCATGGCTCACGGGCCCAGGCGCTTCGTGGCATGTGGGATCTTCCCGGACCGGGGCACGAACCCTTGTCCCCTGCATCGGCAGGCGGACTCTCAACCACTGCGCCACCAGGGAAGCCCCGTACATGTTATAACTGTAGTAATATTCCCTTCAACCTGGAGAGTTGGGACCCATGGAATGGGTGCCATGCATTTGTGCTTTAAAGGGTCTGCATTTGCTCACCCAATCTCACCCATCGTCTCAGTCCCAAGTGTCCAGCCTTATGCCACATCCAGCTGTTGTTTTAGATAGGGTCATTCCAGGTTTCATGAGAGATCCTGAAGGAATTGAAAAGAATTTCCCAGTTTTATTGCTTTGTTTTTGAAATTCCTTTTTATAGTGGGTTTGAGCTGATTCTCACTGCCATGTTTTTGCCAGTCTAGACACACTTGATTCCCTTACGGAGACATATCAATACATAGGTTTTAAGATTCTTACTAGTCAGATATATTCCTCTGCGGGAAATATGGGGTTTTGAGTCCCTTTCACTGAGGAAGGTGTAGGTGTTGTCTCTTCCTTAGTTGGTTTTTGGAACGGTACCTGTGCTTATATCAAACTCTGGTTTTATGCATCACCCCACCTCTCCTTCCCCCTTAAGCAGGCATAAGAGTGTTTTCTAAATGTGAGACACTGTTCTCTTTCCTAACTCAGTTCAAGTGTAGCCATGTTTACAGGATCTTCATAAATGATATCTTATGATAAGTTTCTTTTTCTGTGTGACTTATTTCACTTAGAATCATCGTACATGAATCCACCCATTGTGCTGCTACTGGTCTTATGACATTGATTTCATGGCTGAGGGATATACCATCGTAGGTAAGTACCACAATTTTTTGAACCATTTTTATATTTCCAGGGATATTTAAGGTGTACCCAAGTTGAGGACCTTGTAAGCAGTGCAGCCCTAAATTTTGGGGTGGCCCTGTCTTATTGAGTTTCAATTATCCCAAGGTATATTCCCTAGACTGGAAGTACCCTTGGCTCTGTAGCTCTGTTCTTTACTTGTTTAAGGAACACAATGTACTCCTCCAGAGAGGCAGTTGGCAATTTACATCCCGCCCATCAGCATAACAGTGCTCCCTGTTCTCCAAGGCCTGTATTGCCTTTCTGGTTTTTACACATTTTGTGGATGTCCCTTTTGGCCGGTGGGAAGTGATACTTCTTTGTAGTGCAGATTTGCATTGCCCGCTTGCTTGCTTGGCCAAAAAGGGCGTATGCGTTTTCTCCTGAATATATTCAGGAGAAAACGCATACGCCCTTTTTGGCCAAGTGCATCATTGTCGAAGTTGTGCCCCTCTTCCTGTGCTTTAAAGGCGATTCCAACGTACCTCTTGAAATCTGTTTCCTGCTATTCTGCCTCGATTTCCAGTCCGCCTCGTTGCCTTCCCTCAACAGATTTTTGGACGATAGTTGTCCTTTATTACTCGGCCAGTTTGTGAATTGCTGTGCCCCTGAGCTCCATTTTTCAACTCGTTTTTGGTGAGCTGACCGCAAGTCCAAAATTTTGGTTCAGGTCCTATACTGGTTCCCGGTGGGGGGCTGAGACTTTGGTTAATTCTTCTTCCTGCCATGAAGTTAGATTGATATGTTCCCGTCCAAATGCCTAACAGCTACTCTCTCATTGGTTCTCCCTCTTCCCTTTCATCCTCTGCCAAATTGGAAACCTATGCGAACCAGGAGGTTAAAGGGGCTGTCTCTCCAAGTTGGGAGGTTGATAGTAAAGCAGATGGAAAGTCAAACCGGAGCACCAGGAGAGGGACTATTCGTTGAGTTTTAGAAACCTTTCGTATTCACAGTGTGTCCGTTCTCTACGTTTCCCGTACATGTTATAACTGTAGTAATATTCCCTTCAACCTGGAGAGTTGGGACCCATGGAATGGGTACCATGCATTATTGCTTTAAAGGGTCTGCATTTGCTCACCCAATCTCACCAATCCCCTCAGTCCCAAGTGTCCAGCCTTATGCCACATCCAGCTGTCATTGTAGATAGGGTCATTCCAGGTTTCATCAGAGACCCTGAAGGATTTGTTAAGAATTTCCCAATTTTTTTGTTTTGTTTTTGAAATTCCTTTTTATAGTGGGTTTGAGCTGATTCTCGCAGCCATGTTTATGCCAGTCTAGACACATTTGATTCCCTTACGGAGACATATCAATCCATAGGTTTTAAGATTCTTACTAGTCAGATATATTCTTCTGCGGGAAATATGGGGTTTTGAGTCCCTTTCACTGAGGAAGGTGTAGGTCTTGTCTATTCCATAGTTGGTTTTTGGAAGGGTACCTGTGCTTATATCAAACTCTGGTTTTATGCATCACCCCACCTCTCCTTCCCCCTTAAGCAGGCATAAGAGTGTTTTCTAAATGTGAGACACTGTTCTCTTTCCTAACTCAGTTCAAGTTTAGCCATGTTTACAGGATCTTCATAAGTGATATCTTCTGATAAGTTTCTTTTTCTCTGTGACTTATTTCACTTAGAATAATCGTACCTAAATACACCCATTTTGCTGCTACTGGTCTTATGACATTGATTTCATGGCTGAGGGATATTCCATCGTACATAAGTAACACAATTTTTTGAACCACTTTTATATTTCCTGGGATATTTAAGGTGTAACCAAGTTGAGGTCCTTGTAAGCAGTGCAGCCCTAAATTTTGGGGTGGCTCTGTCTTATTGATTTTCAGTTTTCCCAAGGTATATTCCCTAGACTGGAAGTGCCCTTGGCTCTGTAGCTCTGTTCTTTACTTGTTTTAGGGAACACAATGCACTCCTCCAGAGAGACAGTTGGCAATGTACATCCCGCCCATCAGCATAACAAGGCTCCCTGTTCTCCAGGGCCTGTCTTGCCTTTCTGGTTTTTACACATTTTGTCGATGTCCCTTTTGACCGGTGGGAAGTGATACTTCTTTGTAGGGCAGATGTGCATTGCCCGCTTGCTTGCTTGGCCAAAAAGGGCGTATGCGTTTTCTCCTGAATATATTCAGGAGAAAACGCATACGCCCTTTTTGGCCAAGGGCATCATTGTCGAAGTTGTGCCCCTCTTCCTGTGCTTTAAATGCGATTCCAAAGTACCTCTTGAAATCTGTTTCCTGCTATTCTGCCTCAATTTCAAGTCTGCCTCGTTGCCTTCCCTCAACAGATTTTTGGACGATAGTTGTCCTTTTTTACTTGGCCAGTTTGTGAATTGCTGCGCCCCTGAGCTCCATTTTTCAACTCGTTTTTGGTGAGCTGACTGCAAGTCCAAAATTTTGGTTCAGGACCTATGCTGGTTCCCGGTGGGTGGCTGAGACTTTGGTTAATTCTTCTTCCTGCCGGGAAGTTAGAGTGATATGTGCCCGTCCAAATGCCTAACAGCTACTCTCTCATTGCTTCTCCCTCTTCCCATTCATCCTCTGCCAAATTGGAAACCTGTGCGAACCAGGAGGTTAAAGGGGCTGTCTCTCCAAGTTGGGAGGTTGATAGTAAAGCAGATGGAAAGTCAAACCAGAGCACCAGGATAGGGACTATTCGTTGAGTTTTAGAAACCTTTCGTATTCACAGTGTGTCCGTTGTCTTGGTTTCCCATACATGTTATAACTGTAGTAATATTCCCTTCAACCTGGAGAGTTGGGACCCATGGAATGTGTGCCAGGCATTTGTGCTTTAAAGGGTCTGCATTTGCTCACCCAATCTCACCAATCCTCTCAGTCCCAAGTGTCCAGCCTTATGCCACATCCAGCTGTCGTTGTAGATAGGGTCATTCCAGGTTTCATCAGAGACCCTGAAGGAATTGTAAAGAATTTCGCAGTTTTTTTGTTTTGTTTTAGAAATTCCTTTTTATAGTGGGTTTGAGCTGATTCTCGCTGCCATGTTTATGCCAGTCTAGACACACTTGATTCCCTTACGGAGACATATCAATACATAGGTTTTAAGATTCTTAGTAGTCAGATATATTCCTTTGCGGGAAATATGGGGTTTTGAGTCCCTTTCACTGAGGAAGGTGTAGGTCTTGTCTATTCCATAGTTGGTTTTTGGAACGGTACCTGTGCTTATATCAAACTCTGGTTTTATGCATCACCCCACCTCTCCTTCCCCCTTAAGCAGGCATAAGAGTGTTTTCTAAATGTGAGACACTGTTCTCTTTCCTAACTCAGTTCAAGTGTAGCCATGTTTACAGGATCTTCATAAGTGATATCTTATGATAAGTTTCTTTTTCTGTGTGACTTATTTCACTTAGAATCATCGTACCTGAATCCACCCATTTTACTGCTACTGGTCTTATGACATTGATTTCATGGCTGAGGGATATTCCATCGTACGTAAGTACCACAATTTTTTGAACCATTTTTATATATCCTGGGATATTTAAGGTGTACCCAAGTTGAGGTCCTTGTAAGCACTGCAGCCCTTAATTTTGGGGTGGCTCTGTCTTATTGATTTTCAGTTTTCCCAAGGTATATTCCCTAGACTGGAAGTGCCCTTGGCTCTGTAGCTCTGTTGATTACTTGTTTTAGGGAACACAATGCACTCCTCCAGAGAGACAGTTGGCGATTTACATCCCGCCCATCAACATAAAAATGTTCCCTGTTCTGCAGGGCCTGTCTTGCCTTTCTGGTTTTTACACATTTTGTGGATGTCCCTTTTGACCGGTGGGAAGTGATACTTCTTTGTAGTGCAGATTTGCATTGCCCGCTTGCGTGCTTGGCCAAAAAGGGCGTATGCGTTTTCTCCTGAATATATTCAGGAGAAAACACATACGCCCTTTTTGGCCAAGTGCATCATTGTCGAAGTTGTGCCCCTCTTCCTGTGCTTTAAAGGCGATTCCAACGTACCTCTTGAAATCTGTTTCCTGCTATTCTGCCTCGCTTTCAAGTCCGCCTCGTTGCCTTCCCTCAACAGATTTTTGGATCATAGTTGTCCTTTATTACTCGGCCAGTTTGTGAATTGCTGTGCCCCTGAGATCCATTTTTCAACTCGTTTTTGGTGAGCTGACCGCAAGTCCAAAATTTTGGTTCAGGACCTATGCTGGTTCCCGGTGGGGGGCTGAGACTTTGGTTAATTCTTCTGCCTGCCGGTCTGTTAGAGTGATATATGCCCGTACAAATGCCTAACAGCTACTCTCTCATTGGTTCTTCCTCTTCCCTTTCATCGTCTGCCAAATTGGCAACCTGTGCGAACCAGGAGGTTAAAGGGGCTGTCTCTCCAAGTTGGGAGGTTGATAGTAAAGCAGATGGAAAGTCAAACCGGCGCACCAGTAGTGGGACTATTCGTTGAGTTTTAGAAACCTTTCGTATTCTCTGTGTGTCCGTTCTCTAGGTTTCCCGTACATGTTATAGCGGTAGTAATATTCCCTTCAACCTGGAGAGTTGGGACCCATGGAATGGGTGCCAGGCATTATTGCTTTAAAGGGTCTGCATTTGCTCACCCAATCTCACGAATCCTCTCAGTCCCAACTGTCTAGACTTATGTCACATCCTGCTGTCGGTGTAGATAGGGTCATTCCAGGTTTCATCAGAGACCCTGAAGGAATTGTAAAGAATTTCCCAGTTTTTTTGTTTTGTTTTTGAAATTTCTTTTTATAGTGGGTTTCAGCTGATTCTCGCTGCCATGTTTATGTCAGTCTAGAAACACTTGATTCCCTTACGGAGACATATCAATACATAGGTTTTAAGATTCTTACTAGTCAGATATATTCCTCTGCGGGAAATATGGGGTTTTGATTCCCTTTCACTGAGGAAGATGTAGGTCTTGTCTATTCCATCGTTGGTTTTTGGAATGGTACCTGTGCTTATATCAAACTCTGGTTTTATGCATCACCCCACCTCTCCTTCCCCCTTAAGCAGGCATAAGAGTGTTTTCTAAATGTGAGACACTGTTCTCTTTCCTAACTCAGTTCAAGTGTAGCCATGTTTACAGGATCTTCATAAGTGATATCTTATGATAACTTTCTTTTTCTGTGTGACTTATTTCACTTAGAATCATCGTACCTGAATCCACCCATTTTGCTGCTACTGGTCTTATGACATTGATTTCATGGCTGAGGGATATTCCATCGTACGTAAGTACCACAATTTTTTGAACCATTTTTATATTTCCTGGGATATTTAAGGTGTACCCAAGTTGAGGTCCTTTTAAGCACTGCAGTCCTAAATTTTGGGGTGCCTCTGTCTTATTGATTTTCAGTTTTCCCAAGGTATATTCCCTAGTCTGGAAGTGTCCTTGGCTCTGTAGCTCTGTTGTTTACTTGTTTTAGGGAACACAATGCACTCCTCCAGAGAGGCAGTTGGAAATTTACATCCCGCCCATCAGCATAACAAGGCTCCCTGTTCTCCAGGGCCTGTCTTGCCTTTCTGGTTTTTACACATTTTGTGGATGTCCCTTTTGACCGGTGGGATGTGATACTTCTTTGTAGTGCAGATTTGCATTGCCCGCTTGCTTGCTTGGCCAAAAAGGGCGTATGCGTTTTCTCCTGAATATATTCAGGAGAAAACGCATACGCCCTTTTTGGCCAAGTGCATCATTGTCGAAGTTGTGCCCCTCTTCCTGTGCTTTAAAGGCGATTCCAACGTACCTCTTGAAATCTGTTTCCTGCTATTCTGCCTCACATTCAAGTCCGCCTCGTTGCCTTCCCTCAACAGATTTTTGGATGATAGTTGTCCTTTTTTACTCGGCCAGTTTGTGAATTGCTGTGCCCCTGAGCTCCATTTTTCAACTCGTTTTTGGTGAGCTGACCGCAAGTCCAAAATTTTAGTTCAGGACCTAAGCTGGTTCCCGGTGGGGGGCTGAGACTTTGGTTAATTCTTCTTCCTGCCGGGATGTTAGAGTGATATGTTCCCGTCCAAATGCCTAACAGCTACTCTCTCATTGGTTCCCCCTCTTCCCTTTCATCCTCTGCCAAATTGGCAACCTGTGCGAACCAGGAGGTTAAAGGGGCTGTCTCTCCAAGTTGGGAGGTTGATAGTAAAGCAGATGGAAAGTCAAACCGGAGCACCAGGAGAGGGACTATTCGTTGAGTTTTAGAAACTTTTCATATTCACTGTGTGTCCGTTCTCTACGTTTCCCGTACATGTTATAGCGGTAGTAATATTCCCTTCAACCTGGAGAGTTGGGACCCATGGAATGGGTGCCAGGCATTATTGCTTTAAAGGGTCTGCATTTGCTCACCCAATCTCACCAATCCTCTCAGTCCCAAGTGTCTAGCCTTATGTTACATCCTGCTGTCGTTGTAGATAGGGTCATTCCAGGTTTCATCAGAGACCCTGAAGGAATTGTAAAGAATTTCCCTGTTTTTTTGTTTTGTTTTTGAAATTCCTTTTTATTGTGGGTTTCAGCTGATTCTCGCTGCCATGTTTATGTCAGTCTAGACACACTTGATTCCCTTATGGAGACATATCAATACATAGGTTTTAAGATTCTTACTAGTCACATATATTCCTCTGCGGGAAATATGGGGTTTTGAGTCCCTTTCACTGAGGAAGGTGTAGGTCTTGTCTATTCCATAGTTGGTTTTTGGAACGGTACCTGTGCTTATATCAAACTCTGGTTTTATGCATCACCCCACCTCTCCTTCCCCCTTAAGCAGGCATAAGAGTGTTTTCTAAATGTGAGACACTGTTCTCTTTCCTAACTCCGTTCAAGTGTAGCCATGTTTACAGGATCTTCATAAGTGATATCTTATGATAAGTTTCTTTTTCTGTGTGACTTATTTCACTGAGAATCATCGTACCTGAATCCACCCATTTTGCTGCTACTGGTCTTATGACATTGATTTCATGGCTGAGGGACATTCCATCGTACGTAAGTACCACAATTTTTTAAACCATTTTTATACTTCCTGGGATATTTAAGGTGTACCCAAGTTGAGGTCCTTGTAAGCAGTGCAGCCCTAAATTTTGGGGTGGCTCTGTCTTATTGATTTTCAATTTTCCCAAGCTATATTCCCTAGACTGGAAGTGTCCTTGGCTCTGTAGCTCTGTTGTTTACTTGTTTTAGGGAACACAATGCACTCCTCCAGAGAGGCAGTTGGCAATTTACATCCCGCCCATCAGCATAACAAGGCTCCCTGTTCTCCAGGGCCTGTCTTGCCTTTCTGGTTTTTACACATTTTGTGGATGTCCCTTTTAACCGGTGGGAAGTGATACTTCTTTGTAGTGCAGATTTGCATTGCCCGCTTGCTTGCTTGGCCAAAAAGGGCGTATGCGTTTTCTCCTGAATATATTCAGGAGAAAACGCATACGCCCTTTTTGGCCAAGTGCATCATTGTCGAAGTTGTGCCCCTCTTCCTGTGCTTTAAAGGCGATTCCAACGTACCTCTTGAAATCTGTTTCCTGCTATTCTGCCTCGCATTCAACTCCGCCTCGTTGCCTTCCCTCAACAGATTTTGGATGATAGTTGTCCTTTTTTACTTGGCCAGTTTGTGAATTGCTGTGCCCCTGAGCTCCATTTTTCAACTCGTATTCGGTGAGCTGACCGCAAGTCCAAAATTTTGGTTCAGGACCTATGCTGGTTCCCGGTGGGTGGCTGAGACTTTGGTTAATTCTTCTTCCTGCCGGGAAGTTAGAGTGATATGTGCCCGTCCAAATGCCTAACAGCTACTCTCTCATTGGTTCTCCCTCTTCCCTTTCATCCTCTGCCAAATTGGCAACCTGTGCGAACCAGGAGGTTAAAGGGGCTGTCTCTCCAAGTTGGGAGGTTGATAGTAAAGCAGATCGAAAGTAAAACCGGAGCACCAGGAGAGGGACTATTCGTTGAGTTGTAGAAACCTTTCGTATTCACAGTGTGTCCGTTCTCTAGGTTTCCCGTACATGTTATAACTTTAGTAATATTCCCTTCAACCTGGAGAGTTGGGACCCATGGAATGGGTGCCATGTATTATTGCTTTAAAGGGTCTGCATTTGCTCACCCAATCTCACCAATCCTCTCAGTTCCAAGTGTCCAGCCTTATGCCACATCCAGCTGTCGTTGTAGATAGGGTCATTCCAGGTTTCATCAGAGACCCTGAAGGAATTGTAAAGAATTTCCCATTTTTTTTGTTTTGTTATTGAAATTCCTTTTTTTAGTGGGTTTGAGCTGATTCTCGCTGCAATGTTTATGCCAGTCTAGACACACTTGATTCCCTTACGGAGACATATCAATACATAGGTTTTAAGATTCTTACTAGTCACATATATTCCTCTGTGGGAAATATGGGGTTTTGAGTCCCTTTCACTGAGGAAGGTATAGGTCTTGTCTATTCCATAGTTGGTTTTTGGAACGGTACCTGTGCTTATATCAAACTCTGGTTTTATGCATCACCCCACCTCTCCTTCCCCCTTAAGCAGGCATAAGAGTGTTTTCTAAATGTGAGACACTGTTCTCTTTCCTAACTCAGTTCAAGTGTAGCCATGTTTACAGGATCTTCATAAGTGATATCTTATGATAAGTTTCTTTTTCTGTGTGACTTATTTCACTTAGAATAATCGTACCTGAATCCACCCATTTTGCTGCTACTGGTCTTATGACATTGATTTCATGGCTGAGGGATATTCCATCGTACGTAAGTACCATAATTTTTTTTACCATTTTTATATTTCCTGGGATATTTAAGGTGTACCCAAGTTGAGGTCCTTGTAAGCAGTGCAGCCCTAAATTTTGGGGTGGCTCTGTCTTATTGATTTTCAGTTTTCCCAAGGTATATTCCCTAGACTGGAAGTGCCCTTGGCTCTGTAGCTCTGTTGTTTACTTGTTTTAGGGAACACAATGCACTCCTCCAGAGAGGCAGTTGGCAATTTACATCCCGCCAATCAGCATAACATGGCTCCCTTTTCCCAGGGCCTGATTTGCCTTTCTGGTTTTTACACATTTTGTGGATGTCCCTTTTGACCGGTGGGAAGTGATACTTCTTTGTAGTGCAGATTTGCATTGCACACTTGCTTGCTTGGCCAAAAAGTGCGTATGCGTTTTCTCCTGAATATATTCAGGAGAAAACGCATACACCCTTTTTGGCCAAGTGCATCATTGTCGAAGTTGTGCCCCTCTTCCTGTGCTTTAAAGGCGATTCCAACGTACCTCTTGCAATCTGTTTCCTGCTATTCTGCCTCGCTTTCAAGTCCTCCTCGTTGCCTTCCCTCAACAGATTTTTGGATGATAGTTGTCCTTTATTACTCGGCCAGTTTGTGAATTGCTGTGCCCCTGAGCTCCATTTTTCAACTCGTTTTTAGTGAGCTGACCGCAAGTCCAAAATTTTGGTTCATGACCTATACTGTTTCCCGGTGGGTGGCTGAGACTTTGGTTAATTCTTCTTCCTGCCGGGAAATTACAGTGATATGTGCCCGTCCAAATGCCTAACAGCTACTCTCTCATTGGTTCTCCCTCTTCCCTTTCATCCTCTGCCAAATTGGCAACCTGTGTGAACCAGGAGGTTAAAGGGGCTGTCTCTCCAAGTTGGGAGGTTGATAGTAAAGCAGATGGAAAGTCAAACCAGAGCACCAGGAGAGGGACTATTTGTTGAGTTTTAGAAACCTTTCATATTCACAGTGTGTCCGTTCTCTAGGTTTCCCCGTACATGTTATAGCTGTAGTAATATTCCCTTCAACCAGGAGAGTTCGGACCCATGGAATGGGTGCCATGCATTATTGCTTTAAAGGGTCTGCATTTGCTCACCCAATCTCACCAATCCTCTCAGTCCCAAGTGTCCAGCCTTATGCCACATCCAGCTGTCGTTGTAGATAGGGTCATTCCAGGTTTCATCAGAGACCCTGAAGGAATTGTAAAGAATTTCCCAGTTTTTTTGTTTTGGTTTTGAAATTCCTTTTTATAGTGGGTTTGAGCTGATTCTCGCTGCCATGTTTATGCCAGTCTAGACACACGTGATTCCCTTACGGATACATATCAATACATAGGTTTTAAGATACTTACTAGTCAGATATATTCCTCTGCGGGAAATATGGGGTTTTGAGTCCCTTTCACTGAGGAAGGTGTAGGTCTTGTCTATTCCATAGTTGGTTTTTGGAACGGTACCTGTGCTTATATCAAACTCTGGTTTTATGCATCACCCCACCTCTCCTTCCCCCTTAAGCAGGCATAAGAGTGTTTTCTAAATGTGAGACACTGTTCTCTTTCCTAACTCAGTTCAAGTGTAGCCATGTTTACATTATCGTCATAAGTCATATCTTATGATAAGTGTCTTTTTCTGTGTGACTTATTTCACTTAGAATCATCCTACATGAATCCACCCATTTTGCTGCTACTGGTCTTATGACATTGATTTCATGGCTGAGGGATATTCCATCGTACGTAAGTACCATAATTTTTTGAACCAATTTTATATTTCCTGGGATATTTAAGGTGTACCAAATTTGAGGTCCTTGTAAGCAGTGCAGTCCTAAATTTTGGGGTGGCTCTGTCTTACTGATTTTCAGTTTTCCCAAGGTATATTCCCTAGACTGGAAGTGCCCTTGGCTCTGTAGCTCTGTTCTTTACTTGTTTTAGGGAACACAATGCACTCCTCCAGAGAGGCAGTTGGCAGTTTACATCCCGCCCATCAGCATAACAAGGCTCCCTGTTCTCCAGAGCCTGTCTTGCCTTTCTGGTTTTTACACATTTTGTGGATGTCCCTTTTGACCGGTGGGAAGTGATACTACTTTGTAGTGTAGATTTGCATTGCCCGCTTGCCTGCTTGGCCATAAAGGGCGTATTCGTTTTCTCCTGAATATATTCAGGAGAATACGCATACGCCCTTTTTGGCCAAGTGCATCATTGTCGAAGTTGTGCCCCTCTTCCTGTGCTTTAAAGGCGATTCCAACGTACCTCTTGAAATCTGTTTCCTGCTATTCTGCCCCGCTTTCAAGTCCGCCTCGTTGCCTTCCCTCAACAGATTTTTGGACGATAGTTGTCCTTTATTACTCGGCCAGTTTGTGAATTGCTGTGCCCCTGAGCTCCATTTTTCAACTTGTTTTTGGTGAGCTGACCGCAAGTCCAAAATTTTGATTCATGACCTATACTGTTTCTCGGTGGGTGGCTGAGAGTTTGCTTAATTCTTCTTCCTGCCGGGAAATTACAGTGATATGTGCCCGTCCAAATGCCTAACAGCTACTCTCTCATTGGTTCTCCCTCTTCCCTTTCATCCTCTGCCAAATTGGCAACCTGTGCGAACCAGGAGGTTAAAGGGGCTGTCTCTCCAAGTTGGGAGGTTGATAGTGAAGCAGATGGAAAGTCAAACCAGAGCACCAGGAGAGGGACTATTCGTTGAGTTTTAGAAACCTTTCGTATTCACAGTGTGTCCGTTCTCTAGGTTTCCCGTACATGTTATAGCTGTAGTAATATTCCCTTCAACCAGGAGAGTTCGGACCCATCGAATGGGTGCCATGCATTATTGCTTTAAAGGGTCTGCATTTGCTCACCCAATCTCACCAATCCTCT